>NW_015166506.1:45610-53254 GCF_001447785.1 Gekko japonicus
CCCCCCCCCCCAGCGACTCTGAGAGCCAGCTTGCCTGGGCTCCCCACAGCCACAAGGTGCCCAGTCAAGCCAAGGAAAGGCAGTTTAAACTGCCTTCCTTTCCATTCAAGGGGAGGCTTGCCTGGGCGCCCACAGCTTTGGGGTGCCTGGGCAAGCCTAGGGAAGGCATGGGGGTATGGCCTAATATGCTAAGGCTGCACTGTCAGGGGAGTAGCCTAATGTGTTGAGTTTCTGATGTTGGGTGTGACCTATTATGTTAATGAGTTCCTGCTGGGCTTTTTCTACAAAAAAAGCCCTGATCGGTGGGTATTGGCAACAATTACCAGAAGCTTGCCTGCTCTTAGTGTGCACAGGGAAGCCTGCAAGGAATGCAGTAGTAGTAGATGAACGATTTCTTAAGAATGCATCCAGCATCGAACCTAGAGAATCCATTGCTAGAATGAGAGCAGAGATCAGAGTATCACGGGGAGAGAAACAAAATGTTTTGTTGGATTCTTGTTGTGGACAAAGACTTGGACACAGTACCTGATTGGTCCATCTCTACTATTCTATGATTTTACAAGTAGCCAGATAATAGGGACAATTACACTTAAATACTGGTCATTGTAAAAGAATGATCTCCCATGCAGCTGTTCTCTGTTCATTCACTCTCATTTCTATATCACTTGGAAACATTTGTGACTTAGTATAGAATATCAATATTTTGGAGAGCTTAAAATTGGCTTGTAAAGTCGTATTTTTCATGTGTAAAAATCATGTTCAAATTGCCTGAGTTTTTTTGTCTATTAATGGAATTTGTTTGTTTTTTTCCTCCTTTGCTGCCGTGCAATCTGTTCACTGTATTTTTAGTACATAAACATACAGTGAAAGCCCTGAAGAGGCAAATACTACTGCAGTAATCAGACATATGTTGCTTGATGCCACCGATCATTAATTTGTGAGGATGAAATGAAAATGAAAAAAGTACACCAGCTAGAGAGATAATGCACAGCATCCTAATAAATAAATCCACAGCAAAATTGAGAGGAAGATCAGTCAAAGTGGGCTGAGTCCAGAGGTGCCCTTCAGCATTCGGAATGCACTGTCTGCTCACAGAAGGGCTCTTTTATACTTTATCCCAGAAAGGTGTGCATAGAAATGGACCCTACATACTTTAGTTACTCAAGAGATTGTGAAATAGCCGGAACAGTCCCTTTTGCAAGCAGAAGCATGAGAACCACTATGATAGGCTTATCCAGGGCTTTTTTTTTGTAGAAAAAGCCCAGCAGGAACTCATTAGCATAATAGGCCACACACCCAACAGCAGACACTCATTAGCATATTAGGCCACACCCTTGACAGTATAGCACATTAGCATATTAGGCCACACCCCATGTTACCACAAGTGTAGTCATCCAGTCACACCCACCTTTTGCTTCTTATTCTGTTTACCTTGTTGTCAAAACCCAGAGCTTTTTTGGTAGCAGGAACTCCTTTGCATGTTAGGCCACACATCCCTAATGTAGCCAATTCTAATGAGTTTCTGATGTTGGGTGTGGCCTATTATGCTAATGAGTTCCTGCTGGGCGTGTCCAACTCAGGAGCCAGCCGGAACTACGTTCCTGTGCGTTCCTGCCCAAAAATAGCCCTGGGCTAATCACAGATCTATTAGCTTATCATCCCACCCTTCCTCCAAGGAGCTCAGAGTGGCATACATGATTCTCTCTACAAGTTTTCAACAATTTTTTACTGAATGTTTTCACACATGTTGAATATAAATTGCAGAATACTCACCAGGGTTCCAAGCCTCCAGGTGGGCCTTGGAGTTCTCCTGGAATTATAACTGATCTCCAGACTACAGAGAACAGGTTCCCTAGAGGAAATGGCCATGGTGCTGGGCAGAGACCTATGGCATCACATCCCTGATGAGCTCCTTCTCCTTCCCAAATGTGGTCCTCCTCAGGCAATACCTGTAAATCTGGTGAGATTTCCCATGCTGTGATTGGCAACCCTAATGGCCTCCAAGAAATGCACAGAGGAGTGTTTTGAAGACAAATCTTGGAAGTATTTTCAGTACAGAGTAATTCCTCTATTGCAAAAGATAAAACAACAACACCAACAACAACCATACTCTGGACATTGGGTTGCCAACCTCCAGGTGATGGCTGGAGATCTCCCACTATTACAACTGATCTCCAGGCAACAGAGATGAGTTCACCTGCAGAAAATGGCCATTGGAAGGTAGATTGAAGTCCCTCATCCCCCCAAACCCCATCCTTCTCAGGCTCCACCCCCCAAATCTCCAGGTATCTCCCAACCTGGAGCTAGCAAAGCCTATATAGGCAATATGTCTAACTACCCAGTATAAGTGGCTAGGAAACACTATAGGTCAGTAGGATGTCCATTCTTTCATCTAGAAGGCTATTTTATTTTAGCATAAGTGCTTCTCAGAGGCAAAGAAAAGTACAGCTTAAATAATGTATGGCTGCTCACCCCAACCTTTGTTTCTGTATTCAGACTTGTTGATCTTGCTTGGACTACAGCAGTTGTCTCCTCATTCCTTTTAGCAGGACTATACTAACAATAACCTAGGACCACAATTCTCATTACTTGTGACTCATTCCCAGCATTTTTTGCCCTCACAACACAAGTGAAAATGACACCTACTGATGTACAACAATGCTGATTTATATTTCTCCCCAATAATAATAAATTCAGCTTAAATATATTTTAGCTTGCTATGATAAATTAATTCCCAGATAGTGTGGTGATTCAGAACACAGGCATATATGTGTTTTATCTATTTTATATATTTTAAAGAGCCATTAAACACATAACACCTCAGGCAGGTCAGTGCATCCAGGCTACAAGTACTACCAATCATTCTTTTATCGTAACATAATTCCCAAGCTGTTAACTGCACTTTCATGCATTATATTTTGTATTGCATGGATAAATTCACTATACAGTGTTTTCACATCCTTCTAATGTGTATACATACATAACGTGTATACACAATGTGTATGCACATTGGGGGGATGAATGTATTCTTTTTTAGGGTTTCAAATGTTCAAAATGCAGGAAGAAACTGTGCACACACTAGTACACTGTATGTCTAGACATAAACGTATCATGCAACCACAAAAGCTAATGTAATGTAAAGTACCAATATATCAAATTCTGGATATAGCCAAATCTGTAGATGCCTTAAATTCAGATATTACAGCAATGAACAGAAAAGACAGATATTTCTACAAACTGGGGGAAAAAACAGTTGGCTGGTCGGTGAGAAAAAGAGAAGGAAGGAGGAAAAGGGGGGACTGTATGGGAGCTTTCAAAAAAGGGAGAGAGGAAATAGTAGAGGATGGGAAAACATAGGTTTGCCAGGTACTCACCACGCACTGGTGGGCGGTGAGAGGAAGTCTTCTGGGAGTGGGGCAGGGCTCTGCCCCCAAACAATGACATCACCATGCAACATCACTGATGCAATGATGTCACATAGAAGTGATATCATCATGTCGGGGACACCACGCAGTGACGTTCTGGTTTGAGGGCGAAACCTATGGTAAAATTGCCCTTAAACCATACAGTTTTGCCTTTAAACCCGAGCATCGCCATGTGATGTCCGTGATGCGATGATGTCACTTCCACATGATGCCATCATGTCGGTGATGTTGCTGTTTGGGGGCGGGGTTTCTCCGCTGGCCAGCTGGCTGACAGCTGGCAAAAGCCCCCAAAACCAGGGGAATGGCAACCCTAGGAAAGTAAGATGCCCCCTGCAAGTCTTTGCATGTCCCCACTTGTCAATATATCTTATTATCAAAATGTCTCAATCTGTGCATACTTAAATCCAGAGTTTACAGTCATGAACAGCCTAGACAGATCTTTCTAGTTTGCAGAAAAATCTGAAATATTTTTGATTAAATCCACCCCAATAATAGAAGCAACACCTGCACTTTTTGAAAAAGAAAGCAAGGGAGGGGTGAGGATATGGAGTCTGCCAGGAGGAGAGAAAAGGAAGTGTGGGGAAGGAAACACAGGAGAAAATGAAGTGTCCCTCTTCTGGGTTACTTTCTTATATAAAATACTGACTTTTAAGCTAGAGAAAATAAAACTATAAAAGAAAACTACCCATCAGATCCTGCAGTAAATTTTTGCACATGATTAGAAGAGAATTTTATTTATTCCCTCCTCCCATTGCAACCCCATTGCTCCCTTTGTGCTGTTCCTAAGGGTCCCATGTTCCCCAGGACCAGCCTTGTGGGAATAAATTCCAGTTGCAGAAGGAGGGCAAAGGTGAGGAATTGGTATCTCATTGACATAAATGCCTTCTGTTAGTGGAGGTTCACTGTGGGATCCATACCATAAGCTACATAGACATATCATTGCATACTGTGTGATCACTGCACTATAACAATAATTCATGATTGGATCTCCACTAACCAGTTATGAAGATAGAAAGCCAGCAGGGTAGCGGGGATTATCCAGTGTTTTGCAGTCAGTGCCATATGTACAATTATCTACCCACTGGGTGAAAATCATGGGTGTGTGCTTGGAGCATGGAGCTTGTGGCTCTCAGGGACCGAGTTAATTCCCTTGAGGATAAGGTTGCTGACCTGGAGAAGCTGATGCAGAGAGAGACATTTGAGAAAGAGACCCTCAGGGACTTACCAGAACAGTCTCACTCCTGTGCTGACAGGTCAGAAGGTGTTAGTCTAAGAAGGAAGGATGTGATCCCTTAGAATGGACCCCTTTCTTGGCTGATGGACCGAGATCCTCTCGTACCGAGGATACCCCTGGGAGGCCAGGTGGTCTTCTGGTACTGAGTGATTCAATCATTAGGAATATAGAGAATGGGGTCTCTGACAGGCATTTTGACCACATGGTGACTTGCTTGCCTGCTGCAAAGGTTACAGACATCACGTGCTGCCTAGATAGTGCTGGGGAGAAGCCATCAGTCATGGTGCATGTTAGCACCAATGACATTGGGAAATGTAGTCTTGTGGTCCTGGAGGAAAAAATTAAGTTACTAGGCAGAATGTTAAAGGCCAGCACCTCAAAGGTAGCATTCTAAGAAGAGCTGCTGGTTCCATGTGCAGGGCCAGCTAGACAGGCACAGATCAAGAGTCTCAATGTGTTGATGAGAAAGTGTTGCTGCGAGGAAGGGTTAAGACAAGACAAACCTGTACAAAAGTAATGGGCTTCTCTTGAACCAAAACGGAATCAGGCTGCTAGCGGTTAATATCAAAAAGGTGGCAGAGGAGCTTTTAAACTAATCCCAGGGGGGAAAGGGAAAAGGAGTTGGAGAGCCTCTGGTTTGGGACAAGTCAATCCAAAGGGATGATTGCATCAACACTCAGGGTAATATTGATAGAAACATAATTGAACTTGGGAGTGAGGGTAGGATGGTGACAGAGGGCCATGTGTGGCAACTAAAGGGCTGAGGGGGGTGATGGTGACTGGAGAGGGAATCACATGATAGGTGTCTATATGCCAATACTAGAAGTATCCGAGCCAAGATGGGGAAGCTGAAGTGCTTGGTATTCCATGACAATTTGGATGTAGTAGGCATCTCAGAAACATGGTGGAATGGGGGAAATCTATGGGATATATTCATTCCTGGGTAGAAGCTCTAGGCAGGACAGGGAGGGATGGGTTGGAGGAGGTGTTACATTGTACATCAAAGAGGGCATAGAATCAAGTAAGTTAGAAAACATCAGGAGAATTAACTCCCCAACAGAAGTGGTATGAATGGAGATACTGGGCCCTAAGGGGGACTTAAAAGTGGGGGTGTACTATTGCCCACCTGATCAAACCGTTGAGGTTGATCTTCAGATGGACAAGGAAATAAGAGAAGTGATTAAGGCAGATAATGTTATTATACTGGGAGACTTCAACTACCCTCACATTGACTTAGTAAGCATGTGCACGTCATGCTGTAGAAATGAGATTCCTAGACATCTTAAATTACTATGAACTGGAACAGTTGGTCACAGAGCTAACCAGAGGAGTACTGATCTTGGACTGCTTCTGAGTGGGTTTCAAGGCCTAGTGAAAGATGTAGAAATTGTTATGACAATTGGGAACAGTGACCACAACGCTAATGAGTTCAGCATTCAGGTCAAAGGAAAATTACCTCTAAAGTCCAAAACTGTAACATTTGATTTCAAAAGAGGGAACTTTACAAAAATGAGGGGAATGGTAAAAAGGAACCTGAAGGGGAAACACAAGAGAGTCAAATCCCATAGAGAATGCTTGGAAGCTATTTCAAACCACGGTAACTTAAGCCCAAATAGAATGCATTCCACAGGTTAGAAAAGGCACTGACAAGTCTAAAAGAAGGCCTGCATGGTCAATAATGTAAGTCAAGGAAACTATAAAAAGTAAAGAGGTTTCTTCTAAAAAGTGGAACATCTGCCCTAATAAATTGAACAGGAGGTAACACAGGCTTTGACAAAAGCAATGTAAGTCAATAATTAGGCATGCAAAAAGAGATTTAAGGAGTAGGTTGTTAAAAGGATAAAGAGAAACAATAAACATTTAAAAATATATATATTTGGAATAGGAAACCAGCCAGAGTAGCAGTGGGGCCTTTGGATGACAAAGGAATAAAGGGATTGCTAAAGGAAGATGGGGAGACGGCAGAGAAGCTCAGTGACTTTTTTGCTTCTGGAAAGTGTGGAGCATGTACCCATGCCTCAGCCCCTATTTTCCAGAAGCGAATCTGAAGATCTGAGCCAAATTGAGGTGACCAGAGAGGACGTTCTAGACTTATTGGGGAAATTAAAAACTACTAGGCCTTCAGGTTCTGATGGCATACACCCCAGAGTTCTTAAGGAACTCAGATGTGAGATATCTATTAACCCGCATGTATAATCTATCACTAAATTCAACTGCCGTACCAGGAGACAGAAAAGTAGGAAATGTTGCACCAATTTTTAAAAAGAGATCCAGAGGGGAACCAGGAAATTACAGTTGAGTCAGCCTAATTTCTATCCCAGGCAAATTACTAGAAACTGTTATCAAAGAGAATTGTTATGCACATAGAGGAACAAAGCCTGCTGAGGGGAAATCAGCATGATTACTGCAAAGGGAAGTCCTGCCTCACCAAGGTTTTGGAGTTCTTTGAGAAACTGAATAAGCATCTAGACAATGGTGACCTGGTAGACATTATGTACCGGGACTCTCGAAAGGCTTCTGACAAAGTACCTCACCCAGGGGTCATTTCGTAGAAAAAGAGGTGCAGGATCTCATTAACATAACTCATTAGCATAACTTATTTGCATATGCCACACACCCTGGCATCAGATGGAAGGGAAGTGTTAGATCCCCAAGCATGAGAATAGATCCACGTTCAAAAGTAAAGCAAGATTTATTTCAAAGACATGGTTGATCACGAACACACCGGAATTGATTGGAATGACGTTAGTCAGCAGTACAGGCAGGGGTCATTTCGTAGAAAAAGAGCTAGGGGGACTCATTAGCATAACTCATTAGCATATGCCACACCCCCTGACATCACCGGAAGTGTGTCCTCCCCACAGCCGGCGGCGACCTCCAGCGGGCACCAGCAGGGAGCTCCAGGCCCCGCCCTCCCGCACCTCACCCGGGGGGATGGCATCCCCCCGCGTCCCCCCCCAAATGACCCCTGAGTACAGGTATAAT
>NW_015166506.1:58010-117459 GCF_001447785.1 Gekko japonicus
GGTATTGCATTGAAGACTTCGGTTACTGTCCTCATCAGGTCTTGCACAGCTCTTTCCAACTCTGTCAGTCGTTCCTCTCTGCTCTCCTGGCGCCCCGCTCCCTCTCGGCCGGGTAGGAGTCCACTCGGCCTTTCGGTTGGCCAAAAGTCGTCTTCGTCTCGGTAGCTCTCCAGAGGGCAACTCTGTCAGTCGTTCCTCTCTGCTCTCCTGGCGCCCCGCTCCCTCTCGGCCGGGTAGGAGTCCACTCGGCCTTTCGGTTGGCCAAAAGTCGTCTTCGTCTCGGTAGCTCTCCAGAGGGCAACTCTGTGGTCTTTCCAGGTATAAATCTTGATCAAACAGGCTCTCACGGAGCCCACTGCCACGGTGAGAAAACGTCTCTTTCGTGCCCTGGGTGTCGAACATAGTCCAATCATCCACAACCCATACCTCCCGTCTGCCCCAGTGCGATGGGGTCGGAGGAGGCCACGGGATGGTTTCGTGTCATGTCCCCCCGATCACCCGCCTGGGATGGTGGTTTCCCTTCTGCCCCGCTCATGACTTCTGTCAGATTCGAGGTGAGGGGGAAAATAGGATTCCAATCAAAATGTTAGATCCCCAAGCATGAGAATAGATCCAAGTTCAAAAGTAAAGCAAGATTTATTTCAAAGACATGGTTGATCACGAACACACAGGAATTGATTGGAATGACGTTAGTCAGCAGTACAGGTATAATAAAGGGATTTTGAACAAGGTTTGGACCAATGGTCCCACTTCCCGCTGGAAACGGGGAGATTAGAAAGGGCGCGAAGTTACATGAGAAAGTAACGCCCGGTTTCCTAAACACAAGTTCCTTTCACACGGGTAAAGCTAAATAAGCATGAGCGCGAAGACATAACTCCCACTTCTCACCAGCTGGCGACCTTGGTTACAGCAGTTGCCTAACGGAGAAAACATTTCAACAACCAAGGTGGGGGGGGGGGAAGAAGGAAGGGACGTGAGACGTTACAGCAAAGAGATGGCAGCTCGCTGACAGGAAGGCAGTTTAAGCCCCCTCCCCTTCCATTGCTTTCCCGCGCCCTGCGTGGCTGCGTGGGGCGCGGACAAGCCGGCTCTTTAGATGGAAGGGGAGGGGATTTAAACCAAGCTAGGACGCAGCAGCAGCAGCAGAACTGGAAGAAGAAGCAGGAGACCGCCAGTTCCACTGTGGGCCTGATAGAAGCCCTCTGGGGGCCTGATCCAGCCTTCAGGCTACATTTTTGACACCCCTGCTCTAGGCAATTTAGGTTTTCCTAGTAGTCAAGCCAGCCCCGACTGCTGGCCAGAACAATCCTTGAATTATTGTGCACAGTTATCCAAAGAAATACATTATTTGACTTTACTAGACATTAGAGGAATGAGACAATTGCTCCCAGACTACTCTAAATCTTTTCCATTCTAACTTGCATTCCACCACTGTGGCAAAAGTGCAAACTCTCAATGGGCGTTTGGCATCCTGGGTGGGTTTGTAGCAGTGATTTGATAGGAAAAGGTGTCACTTCTGTAAAACAGCAATTACTGTTATAAATAATTGCCTCTCCTAAACAGTAAATGTCCTCAATAAGTCAACCACTTTGAGAGATTACAGAGCAGGGCTAATGCTTTTTGTCTGAGAGAGAATTATAGAGCAGTAAGAGGTGCTTCTTTCTCACCGAATGCTTACTGGAGAATACACCATGCATAAAATCTACTAAGAGACTCTCCTGTGTAAGCCTCATGGGAATAAATGGGAATGGAGTGAGAGTTATGCTCTTGTTAAACACCAGCCATGTCAATTACCTCTGTGCAAGAAATATTACTGGCAGATTGTACAAATACAATATAATTAAATGTGAATTTCAAAGCCTCTTTTTAAAAACATTATTAAAAGTAAACAATGTAAATTTCCAACAACAATCCCCACAATTAAAAAAGAAAGGCGGAGGCACAAAAATACACTAATGTACTACTCAACCCATGCCACACTGATGCTAGACTTTGTTAAAATTTTAAATTGACCTAACACTGTCCTCAGTTAAGTGCACAATGCCATCACTGGTTACATCAGGAGGCTCAGAGTTCAGCAAACTTCAAACACTATTAACATACAATAATTTTTTAAAATGTCCAATATTCTTTGCAACAGTATTACTCTAATACACTATTAGCAGTAGATCTTCTGTAGCCAGATACCACAGATTCATGAGACACATTTCCAACAAAGGTATGCAGAGTATATCAGATAACCAAAGTGATATTTTAACTCGCCTTTTCTCTTGTCAGTTTAAGAGTAAATCTTAAACATAATAAATCATAATAGATAAAATAAAAGAGTTGAAGTAAAAGTCACATGTTTTAAACCAAAATAATAATACAATTAGAATCTAATATTTGAACACATGCTACTAATCAGCATGTCCCAAGTATTTGAATTCCCTTTGCATTTTACACACACACACACAAACACAAGTTCCCATATGTAATATGACTCATGTGGCAACTTTTCTTAAATCTCTGTGGTGCCTCCCCCTATTCTCTCCTTCAAAACTCAACAAGGCCTTGCGCAAAAAACAAATTTCCTAGCAAAACCAGGGGGTCATTTCCTACAGGAGCGCACGGGAGCGGAGCTCTGGCAGTAAAGAGCCCAGGGGGCGGGCACATGCAACAAGCCCCACCCCCTGCTCTCAGCAGCCCTCAGTCAGAGCAAGAAGCAGCCAGGTAAGTTGCAGAGCTCCCCCCGGACCCCTGGTCCAAAACAGTCCAGTGGCACCTTTAAGACCAAGTTTTATTCAGGTACAAGATCTCCCTCCTCTGTGAGGACAGATCTGCATGTCCCCCCCCCCATAGCTAGCAATCCAAAACAGTCCAGTGGAGCCTGAGCGGTGGGTGTTGCCTTCTGACACACTTCCGGTGATGTTAGGGGGTGTGACATATGCAAATAAGTTATGCTAATGAGTTATGCTAATGAGCTCCTGCACCTCTTTTTCTATGAAATGACCCCTAAGCAAAACTGTTTGGTAGCCTGTATGACAACTCATTTTCAACACTCAAGTTTTATTAGGCGATTTCTTCAGATTCTCCCATCTGTGCACCTGTTCTGCAGATTAATTTAACTTGGTTGACGCTCATGATCAGACTGTGAGCTGATCAGGGATATGTTCAGATTGTATTGAGCAGGTAACACTAAGTTTGCAGTTGCCTGTTGGTTATAAGCAGACTTACAGCTGCAGTGAGGAGCAAACTGGGAGTCCAGTTTTCATCCTCTCAGTAAAATAACTACAGTGAAGTTACAAAACGGAGCTCCAAACCGGGCGGGGACAGAAGCAATGCTTTGGATCTTTGCTTTGCAAAAGGAAGGGTGGAAAGAGCTTGTTTTTCTTCCTCCATCCAAGGTGGTCAGGGAGATATGCAATTATTTTAATCTCTGCATCACAGGAGGGAAGAAGAAGAGTTGGTTTTTTACCCCACTCTTCACTATCACAAGGAGTACTGGAGCAGCTTACAATCGCCTTCCCCCTGTGAGGTAGGTGGGGCTGAGAGAGCTCTGAGAGAACTGTGACTGACCCAAGGTCACCCAGCTGGCTTCATATGGAGGAATGGGGAATCAAACCTAGTTCTCCAGATGAGAGTCCACCGCTTTTAACCACTACACCAAGCTGGGAGATGAAGAGCTCATTGCTTTCCTTTTCTCAGCAGCCCAGCTCCCAACTTAGGGTGGGGAGAAGGGATGTATAACTACATTTGTTCACATTCATATTTCGTTATCCTGATCAATGCTATCTTGATGCTATTGAAACTTAGAGTGTAAATTTGTTGGGGGCAGGGAAGAACATGCCCTTGTTTATTTACAAAATTCTGCAAAACACTATAGACATAGATGGCACAGAGTAAATAACCCTTACAATCATCACAATTGATAATGAAGAATAAAAAATAACACTTTTCTGAGGCAAACTACTTGTCTGAACACTTTCTGATAACAAGATTGTTTTTACCATAGACCACATGGGATGAAATTTGGTCATGGAAAGGAAAAAAAAAATTATAACAAGTAACCTTTGTTTGCTTCCACCATGGCAGCAACCCTACTCACAATTTGAGGGCATTCATAACCAAACATTGTGTAAAGGTTTCCCTTGCTCGAAAGCCAGTTGAATCCGACTCTAGGGATGCAGTGCTCATCTTTGTTTCCAAGCCGAGGAGCCAGCGCTGTCCAAAGACATTTCCGTTGTCATGTGGCCAGCATGACTAAACGCCAAGGCGCACGGAACACTGTTACCTTCCCAGTGTTCGCTCTAAGCTGAGTTAGTGTGAGCTAGCTCACAGTTTTTTAGCCTCCGGCTCACAGATTTCTGTCTTAGCTCAAGAAGGATTGCTCCAGAGCAAACTAATTTATGCAGTAGCCAAATTGCTTGCTCACAACTTCAATGCCAGTACCTCACAAAGGAGAATTTTTGCTCACAAGACTCCACAGCTTAGAGGGAGCATTGCTTCCCACTAAAGTGGTACCTATTTATCTACTTGCAATTTCTTGCTTTCGAACTGCTAGGCTGGCGGGAGCTGGAACCAGAGACGGGAGCTCACTCTGTCATGTGGCACTCGGGTCTCGAACTGCTGAACTACCGACCTTCCAGCCTGCAGTTCAGCGTCCTAACCACTTGAGCCACCGCAGCTCCTTTGTGTATGATCTCCCAAAGTAAATACAATTTTAGAATTTACCTTCAGTCCTGTCTGGTAACTTTCCACTCTTACTCGTTGTTCCAGCATTTACAGTTTCAGAGGATGTGCTTAGCTTGGTATTGGGGTCACGTTTGGGTTTCGGCGGCGGTTGCTTGCGAGAGCAGCTGCTGCCGCTTTCATCATCAGTACCTCCGACAGAATGAAGTGACTGGGATCTCACGGTGAAGCCACTAGAACACGGGTGCGGTAGCCTGTCCTGAGGAGCGGGCATCGTCATAAATCCCATGCGAAAATGTTTCCCCACATAGCCTCCTTCATTTCCTCGCACCACTTCGCCACCTAAGCTGTAAATAAAATTAAAAAAAACAAATGTTTTTGTATACATGTGTCTCTGACACAGGTAGAGCTGCTTGGATGGCTAAAAACCAACTACAACTCTGTTGCTAAGTAACTTGCTGATTAATTGTGGACTCACTCTTGACAGCTAAAATATGGTCTGGCATTCAGAAATGCCGTGGTGTTTACAAAAAGTCCTTTTCAACCATTCACAATATTTGTTTTTCTGTTTCAGGGATGAAATAATTAGTCCAAGTTTAAGGCATCTTCCAATTGAAAAACTGTAAATTAAAGGACTCCATATGACAAACAAGTGATAGTTACCCTTCAGTTAAATACTCATAGTAGCTGCATACTATTAAGGGCTGGGAGACCTAGGTTTGAATCCTTATTCTGCCACAGAAGCTTACTGGGTAGTTTTGGGCCAGTCACATACTCTCAGCCTAACCTTCCTCACAAGATTTGCTATGTGTAGACAATGGAGGACAGGAGAATGATGTAAGCCATTTTGGGTTTCCATTGGAGACAAAGGTAGGATATAAATAGGGTTGCCAGGCCCCCACTGGGGGCAGGGGATCCATGCTCTGGGGACCCTCTCCCTGGCACCAATCAGCTGGCCAGCAGGGGGTTCACCAGCAGCAAAAGGGGGCCTAATCCTGCATCACCAGTGACATCACTTCCAGCGCCCATCACATCACCGGCAATGAAGAAATACTTTGGTAAAAACTCTATGGTAAAAATGACTTCTATCATGGAATTTTTGTCCAAATACCAGAATGTCCCCGTGTCACTGGCAACATGATGGCATCACTCCCAGTGCGTTCCAGAAGTGATGTTGCTGATTCGCCAGCAACCTTTTGCTCCTAGTAAGAGCCTGGCAACGTAAATTCAGCAATAGTTCACATTTTTCACCTCAATGTTCCCATGAATATGGTTTTCTAATTTTACTCTGCCAACTTCTTTTAATGTGTTATTGGCAAACGCTGCTAAAAGCAGTTCAAAAATAATTTAACTATAGAGTTTAACCACAGAGTTATAGTTTAACCATAGCATTTTGGGTGAGTGCTTGAGCATTTCCCCCAGCATGATGATTTTACTTCTGGGTTGACCTGCAAGTTGCATCATTGTGCCAAAAATGAGGATCAAGCCATCCACCTCCCGTGTTCTCTCTAAACTGTGCATGTGAGCGGCCACTCATTAACACAGGAAGCCCCACTCAGCAGCAATCTGAAACAGTGCAGGGTCTTGGTAAAATTGGTATGCTTATGAAAAACGGCTAATACTGAAGGAAACCTTTGAGAAAAGGATAAGCTTGGTTGGGTCCAGATTATATTTTCCATCAGTGGAATGGAACTTTTCTACCTCTGCTGTCCACTGATTTCTATGAAATACTGCTCCTGTGTGATAGTTGACCCTGAGGAATGACATGAGCAGGGTCTGCAGGTGGAAGGAGGAGGGGGCAGAAATTGCCACTTTAGTCTGGATCTATCCAGGGGTCATTTCCTGCAGAAACGCACAGAAGCAGAGCTCTGGCAGTAAAGAGCCCAGGGGGCGGGAACATGCAACAAGTCTCACCCCCTGCTTCCAGCAGCCCTCAGCCAGAGCAAGAAGCAGCCAGGTAAGTTGCAGAGCCCCCCCACCCACCCAAAAAAGTCCAGTGGCACCTTTAAGACCAAGTTTTATTCAGGTACAAGCTCTCCTTCCTCTGCAAAGACAGATCTGCACGTTCCCCCCCCCCAATAGCTAGCCAAAACAGTCCAGTGGAGCCTGAGCGGTGGGTGTTGCCTTCTGCCACACTTCCAGTGATGTCAGGGGGTGTGGCATATGCAAATAAGGTATGCTAATTGATTATGCTAATGAGCTCCTGTGCCTCTTTTTCTACGAAATGACCCCTGGATCTATCCAACCCCATTCCTCAGTCTTCCCATTCAGCATCTTGAGATGGCTACTGTCAGTGGAGAACCTGTAAATTTTGTAATATACATGCCATGTTTTGCAGACAAGTATATTGACAATTATTGATGAAATCTGGTTCCAGAAAAGAATATTATTTTGTTGCAGTAGAAACAAAAAGGTGCCTTGTGTAGAGATTTAACAGCTTGGGGGAGCACACAGAAACATTTTTCTTTTTCTTTTCATTCTTTTCTTGGGGGAGGACTTTTTCCATTCTTGCAATAGAAAAATTAGAAATTTGAGGGTGAAATTAAAATAAAACTATGAACTGTTTTCTATTTTGGGATTTTATTTAAATGTAATTATTAAAACATTTATTAGCCACCTTTCTACTTTATAGGAACTGAAAGTGGCTTTTAAAACACGGTTTTACTCACTCAGAATGTGTGGCATGAAGATTTGCATGTAACGTAATCTTCTGCATTAAAAGGTTTCGCTTGTTCAAAAGACAGTTGAATCAAGCAGTACCTATTTATTTACTTGCAATTTCTTGCTTTCGAGCTGCTAGGTTGGCAGGAGCTGGGGCCAGAGCCGGGAGCTCACTCCGTCATGCAGCACTAAGGTCTTGAACTGCCGAACTACAGACCTTCGGTCTGCAGCTCAGCCTTTTAACCCCCTCTTAATCTTTTGCATTGGGTAATGATAAATCCCATGTTTGCTTCTAGACATAAGCAACCTCTTTTCAGGGATATGTTTGTTATTTAAATGTGACGAATTTTGTCCAGAATTGATCTGCTATAATTACATGCTGATAATACATTCTTGAAAAGTTAATAATATTTTCAGTACCCAGCTTTGCTCTGCATCTATTATGACTATATGAAACAGTTTCTATCCAAATAATAAACTTTCCTCTCTTTCTACAAATTTTTGTTTTCTATTCTTAGCTTTTCCTTTTTCCTACCTCACTGATGACAAAACATAAAGTACATGTGCTAAGGTAGCAGTAAAGGTAAAGATTTCCCTTGCTCGAAAGCCAGTCAAATCCGACTCTAGGGAGCAGTGCTCATCTCCGTTTCTAAGCCAAAGAGCCATTGCTGTCCGAAGACTTTTCCAAGGTCATGTGGCCAGCATGCCAAGGTGCGCGGAACACTGTTACCTTCCCACTGAAGCGGTACCTATTTATCTACTTACAATTTCTTGCTTTCGAACTGCTAGGTTGGCAGGAGAAGGTAGCAGTAGAGTACAGCAATTTGTAGTACATTCTCTCCCTCTCTGGCTCTCAGGCGTACTTTGTCCTTTGTTTGCAGAAAACTAAGGCACTTATTTGGTGTTGACAGTGTTAATTGTATTTAGTGTTAGGAAAATATTGCCAATTTTGGTCCTGTATTTCAGATCTCAATGCCAAGCACAATGAAACCTTCTTGCTCATAAGAGTTTGTCCACTTAGCACTGCTGTCTTCTAACCTATGTCCTCAAGAAATAATAAAAAAAATCTCAGTCTGTTAAAGTCTGACCTATTGCAATCGCTAGAGGGCAGTGGTGTCCAGATGCACCAAACCATTGTTGAGTCATAGTTGTTGTCAGTTTCTCAGGAATGCTAATTTTAAAAGATCAAAAGTAGAACTCATTAATCGCTCCTCTACAGTCTGAAATGTTACACTGAAGAAATCTGTGTCTAATTTAAATGATTAAAGATGTCTCAGTTAATCCTTTAAAATTATTCTGCAAATTAAGTATAATCCTCCACGTTTGCATTGCAAAGAACCTTTATGTCAAATTTGAAAAGAGGATTACCACTGAAATATGGCCAGAATGTTATACAGTAAACAATATTTACTTCTATGGCATTTTGTCAATGAGTCTGGTAAATCTTTTTTCATATTAAAAAAACATTATGTGTATTGTACTTGTAGGGGAGGAAAAGTGGCATGGTATTGCCTGATTTCATCAAATGCCAATACTTGGAAGGAAGACCACCAAGAAGGACTCTCCAGATGAAGGCAACAGCAAATAACCTCTGCTTCTTGCTTGCCATGACAGCCCCTACTGGCTGCAACTTGATGGCACTTTAGATATACTCACATTGCACTTGTGGTGATCAGAGGAAGAGAAATATGTTGACCCTAGGGTTGCCAGTTCCAGTCTGGGAAATTCCTGGAGATTTGGGGGTGGTGCTTGTGGAGAACAGATATTAGGGAAGGGAAGGGCTCAGTGGGGATGTGATGCTATAGAGTCTGCCTGCCAGAGCTGCCATTTCCTTCAGTGGAACTGATCTTAGTAGTCTGAAAATCAGTTTTAATTCTCAGAAAATTCCAGGCCCCATCTGGAAATGGTAACCCTAGTTGACACTCTTAAAATCCAGCCACCAGATAGTGAATGTAGGGGAAGAGACACCACACAGCGTGTGGTCTCTATATGATAGACTGCAGAGGAACCTCGCTTGCCACAAACTAATACTGGCTAATGCACAGGCAGGTCACCTAATAATATTTAATTATACTTGATAAAATGACAACACAAATTGTTGCATGTGAATACAGGTAATACCTGTTCATACTCATAAATGGAGATGAATGGTTATCCACAATTATAAATATCTACGGTGCTTTACATGGTATTTTTCCATGTGGACTTTTTTCCGTGTGGGCTTTTATGTATATGGGCTTTTTTCCATGTGGGCTTTTTTCCTGTGAGCATTTATGACCGTGGGGTTTTTCCTGTGGGTTTTTTTCCTGTGGCCTTTTCCCCTATTACCGCCAGAACTATGGCTTGCCCAAGGTCATCCAGCAGGTGCAAGTGGAGGAGTGGATAATCAAACCCAGTTCTCCCAGATTAGAGTCCGCGCACTTAACCACTACACCAAACTGGCTCTAGCAGATGTTGTCTCTGACTGGGCATTGCATTTTCCACAACTTTTGGTCCTGGGGGGTTTCAATGTCCATGCAGACACAACGGTGGTTGGAGCCACCTCAGACTTCATGGCTTCCATGGTAGCACTGGAACTCTTCCAGGTTGTGTCAGGCCCCACATATGAAGCAGACCACACCCTGGGTTGGATATTCTGCACAGCTGTAGATCTGAATAGTCTGGTTAAATGTGAACTGGTGCCATGGTCTGATAATTTCCTCCTGAAGGCCAATTTGAGGTTCTCAACCCACCACTGCAAGGATGGAGAGCAAATTTCTGCTCGCCCATGGAGACGTATGGATCCTGTAGGTTTCCAGGACACTTTGTGGGATTTCTCAGGACCTCTCAGCTGTTCTCCTGATGAGCTCACTGAGGTTTGGAATATGGGTTTCAGTTTGGCCATGGAATTAATTCCTCCCCGATGCCCTCTATGTCCTTAATCTTCCCTGGCTCCTTGGTTTATTGAAGAGCTCAGTGAATTAAAGAAGGCATTAAGATGGCTAGAGTGATCTTGGCAACAAACTTGTGGCTAGGCCTTGAGAACAGTTAAAAGCCTATGAGGTGCCAGTAAATCATTCTTCTCGGCTTCTATTTCATCTGCAAGCTCTCATCCAGCACAATTATTTAGGGCAGTTCAGCAGCTAACTTCTCCATTGGGAGAGTCCCAAAATAATAGAGATTTGGTTATTAGCTGTAACGTGTTTGTGAAGTTTTTGGCAGATAAAATCGCAAAGCTCTGCCAGGTCCTCTCTTCCACCTTTAATGCAAGTAATGGACTGGAAGCTCCATTGCCAAAATCTGGTCAATTTTAGGACTGCTTCTGCTTGCTCTCAGTTCTCATAGCTGTAAAGGCAACAACCTGCCCCATGGACCCCTGCCCATCATGGCTGGTGAAATCTTGTTGGGATGTGGTAGGAAGCCCCTTGAGGGATATTATAAATTTCTCTCTCTCTCAGGGTAGTTTCTCTAGCTCCTTAAAGGAAGCCATTGTTAGAGCTCTCTTAAAGAAGCCTTCCTTAAACAAACAGGAACTAGCCAATTCCCTCCCAGTATCAAATTTAACATTTCTGGGAAAGGTGACTGAGAGAGTGGTTGCTGAGCAGCTTCAGGACTTCTTGGATCAGACATCTGTACTTGATCCATTCCAATGAGTGAGCCAGTTTGGTGTAGTGGTTAAGTGTGCGGACTCTAATCTGGGAGAACCAGGTTTGATTCCCCACTCCTTCACTTGCCCCTGCTGATGTGACCTTGGGTCAGTCACAAGCTCTGGCACAGCTGTTTCTGAAAGAGCAGTTTGTACCAGAGTTCTCTCAGCCCCACCCACCTCACAGGGTGTCTGTTGTGGGGAGGGGAAGGGAAAGGAGTTTGTAAGCCGCTCTGAGACTCCAAGTGAAGGGTGGGGTATAAATTCAATCTCTTCTTCTCTTCTTCTTCAATCCAGGTTCAGGCCTGGGTTTGGTACTGGGACAGCCTTGGTAGCTCTCATGGATTGCCTCCAGTTTGATCAGGGCTGCTCAGGGCTGCCAATATTGCTTTCAACACAGTTCATCATTCAATCCTAGTCAGCCACCTACTCTCACTTGGGGGGCAGGGCATTGCCTTATCTTGGTTTTCCTCATTCTTCCAAGGATACACTCAGAGGGTAGTCAGTGGGGAAAGGACTTTGCCCAGTCACCCACAAGACTGTGGGGTTCCACAGGGTTTGATCCTTTCTCCAGTGTTGTTTAATATTTATATGCACCATGTAGGGAGCTCATCAGGACGTTTGGTGTTGGTGCCATCAGTACGTGGATGACACCCAGCTCTTCCTCTTGCTAGATAAACAGCTGGATGTGGCCATCTTGGCCTTGACTGGGTATCTGGATGCCATGGTTGAGACAGAGATGGCTGAAGCTGAATTCAGTGAAGGCTTAAGTCATGTGGTTGGGGAGGGCTGGGCCAGTGGGGAGTGTGTGTGTCTGCAGCTGCCTACTCTGGATGGTGTCCAACTTATTCCAGTTGACTCCATGAAGAGTTTGGGTGTCTAGCTTGATGCCTTACTTACCTTGGACCAGCAGATGTCCTCATCGGTGAAACAGGCTTTTTTCTATCTCCACCAGACTTGTCAGTGGTCCCCCTAGTTGTCCAGGTCTGACCTCACCACAGTAATTCATGCAACACTCACCTCCAGACTAGATTCGTGCAATCTGCTCTATGAAGGCCTGCCCTTGAAGGCACTCCAGAAACTTCAGGTTGTTCAGAATGTGGGTGCCAGGCACTGGCTTCCAACTGGTTTCTGGGTCAAATTCAAGGTGCCAGTATTAACCTTTAAAGCCCTAAATGGTCTGAGACCATCATACATAAGGGATGTCTCCCATTAGGACCCCCCCCCCCACAGTCTCTGTTTTCTGCCACACATGGGCTTTTGGTGGTGTTTGGCCCTCAATTCACCTGTTTTCAGTGTGACAAGGGTGAGGGACTTTTCCATCATGGTCTCAACCTTGTGGAATGCTGTCTGAGGAGACTTGTGCCCTGAGGGTCTTGTCTGCACATAAGACAGAGTTATTACACTAATGTAATTTTGGTGGACTGTTGTCATCAACATGGTTGATTTTTATGCCAAAAGCTGTGTGTTGAGTTTTAATTGGATCGTATTATGGTTTTATTACTGTTACTAGGAGTAAGGCTCGTTGTGGGAAGAAATACAATGAGCTCTAGAAGGAAGCTCCAGGTGAGTATCCCAGCTGTGGCTGATGGGGTGGCAGATGGAAGGGGAAAATAGAGGGAGGCAAGCCATGTTTATTTCCTTCTGCTTAGCTATAAGGCAGGGCTGCCTCAAGTCATTTTGCTGCCCCAAGTGGGTAGTATGGGAGGACAGCCTCATGGTAACAGGTATGGTTCCCTCTACCCCGACTTATGTTGATTTGGGGTTATGCAGTGACAGCTAAGGAAGAAAAGCACCTCCTCCTATGCCATGTCTTCTGGGTTCCAAAGGTCTGGAAAGCGGTTCCATAACCAATTACAGGCTTACCAACTCTGGTTGGGAAATACCTGTAGATTTGAGGGGTACAGCCTGGGGAGGGGAGGGTTTGCGGGTGTGGAGGGTATAATTCCATAGAGTATATAATTCAGCAGGGTATAATTGCATAGAGTCCATTGCCCAAAGCAGCCATTTTCTCCAGGAGAACTGATCTTGGAGATCTCCAGGTGCTGCCTGGAGGCTGGCAATACTAAGGGGGGGACCAGACCTGTAGATTTGAGGGGTAATGCCTGGGGAGGGCAGGGTTTGGGGTGCAGAAGGACTTCAGCAGGGTATAATGCCATAAAGTCCACTGCCTAAAGCAGCCATTGTAATAGCTGGGAAATTTTCTGTAGGGGAAATGATGTGCTGTGGCTGGGGAACATGGTGATTTCTGGGAGATCTCCAGGCCCTAGAGGGAGATTGGCAACTCCAGTGACCGTTTAAGGGAAGATTGGGATATGTATTTTGGCAACTCCAGTAACCCTTTAAGGGAAAATTGGGATATGTATTTTACCTCAGGACACATTCAATGACTCTCAACAGCAACAACAAGCCAGTTTGGTGTAGTGGTTAAGTGTGCGGACTCTAATCTGGGAGAACCGGGTTTGATTCCCCACTCCTCCACTTGCACCTGCTGATGTGACCTTGGGTCAGTCACAAGCTCTGGCACAGCTGTTCTTGAAAGAGCAGTTTGTGTCAGAGTTCTCTCAGCCCCACCCACCTCACAGGGTGTCTGTTGTGGGGGGGAAGGGAAAGGAGTTTGTAAGCCGCTCTGAGACTCCAAGTGAAGGGCAGGGTATAAATCCAATCTCTTCTTCTTTAGAATGTTAGAGGCAAAGGCCAATCAGGCCGCATATGCAAATGATGTCTGTGTTCCAACTGGCTACTGGGGGGAGAGGAACAGCAAACTGTTTAGAATATTGGAGGCGAGACTCAGGCAACGCAGCCAGTGGATTCGGACAGCTTCTGAGTGACAGATCGGGGAGCCAACTGATTTGGGAGCATGTGGAATGTTAAGGAGAGTCCACGACCAAAACAGAATTATCATATAGAGAGATTGTTGTAGTATTGTTATATTGTTAGCTGCCTTGAGCCCCTTTCGGGGGGAGGGGCCGGATAAAAATCTAAACAAACAAACGAATCTTCTGCAGTCTCACTCCTCATTAACTTGTACCACAGTGCACTGGTTTACCTATGGGAGGCTGGTGGGTGAGTGTCTTCTACTGAATCAGATGTATAGCACTGAGTAGTTTGAGGACTCAACAAAGATGCAGAGCAACAACTACCACCACAACAATTTCCCTTAAGAAGCCCTGAATATAAGTGAATCTGCAATGTATCACTAGCTGCTGTTTAGAGCACACTTACAAAACTAACTCTAGTGGAAAACACATGACATTGAATAAACAACTGAAACCACTATTCTTCGTAGGTTCCCGCCCCCCCGTTTATAGTTTTTGATCTGAAATCTATGAATTTCACAGTTTTCAATGCCCTGCTCTTTCAGTACCATTATTTTTTCTTGTCCTATGATGTAAAGAATTGGAACTGATCTTTCTGACTGTAAACAGCAGGCCTGACTGGGCCTTGCCTGTTTTGTAACATAAGAGCCAGGCCACGATTTATGTGTGCTTTCCTAGAAAGGAAAATGAAGACAGCTAGTCAAAGCGATTGTGCAGATGATCTCATTCCATTACTTTTGACAGAAAGTAGTCTGAGCTCTTCAGATGATAAGCTCCAGCTCGTTTCGAAATTCTATTATCCGAGTTGCAGAAAATGCTGCACAGCTTATTAATATATATGGAAATGCCCATTTGGATTATCCCCCTGAGAGGTTTTCCTTTGGGCATGGTCAGGTTCAAACTGCCTACATGACAAGGAGAAATATTGGCTGAAGTTCAACACTGAAGGATACCTTCAAAAATACATTTGTCAAAGGGAAAGTTGTCAAATTACTTTCCCCAGAAAAATCTTATTGGACACTGCTCTTGACTACATGCTTTCTCATGCACTGTTAATCAATATTACTGCAAGCATATTCTCTAGGTTTCAATCTGGACTGTAATCAAAAATAGTGTACAAGTTTACAAACAAACTTTACAGATTTGGATAAACTGATGGGTTCTTGATTACCATGGTTGAGCTTGATGTAAGAGATAGAGTAGCCAACTCCAGGTTGGGAAATTCCTGGAGATTTGGGGGTGCCTGGGGAGGGTGATGTTTGAGGAGGGGAGGTGGTATGTAATATGGAGATCAGTTGTAATTCCAGGAGATCTCCAGGCCTCACCTGGAGGCTGGCAACAGTAGTAGGGGTGCCACATTGTAGTACCTGCTGTGCAGTTTCTGCTCCCAAAATTTTCAGTTAATGATATCAGGGAGGAAGCCCGAGAAAGACAACAGCCTACATTCTGTTAAATACTTACTATTAAAAAGAATGATTTATAAAAATCCAGAGATCAGATGGAGACATTAATTTTTGGAGGGGGGGGGGGAGAAGGAGAAATGAATCCAGGATGGCTGTTTTGGAGGAATACTCCAGTTCTGCAAAGGGTCATTTTGCCTTTAGTGGTTCAAATAATAGGTGTATTGAAATTCCTTCAATCATTACATTATGAATTCAAGGTAAAGAAATCAGGGTAAAATATTTCAGCATACTGTTAGATGTTTGAGCAATTACTAAGATATTATCTGCATTAAGATCTTGCAGTGAGATCTCTTCTTGAGATATGAGGAAACTTCTCATTTTCATTTATCTGATCATTGAAATGTAACGATATTTAGTATTTTGATGGCATTTGATATGTTGACATGTTATGTTATTGAGGATCTGACAGGTTTATAAAGTCAACACTTTTGGAGATTTTAGATGTGACAACTAAAAACAGTAAAGGTAAAAAGTCTAAGCACAAGGCAATATCTGCAGCACATTGGGTTGGATGCAATAGAAGAATCCTACAAAGACCAGAAATCTTTCCAGCTTTTTCCTCCCAGCAAAAGTCCTTTGGAGGGGGTCATCCAAGGCTACAGCATGTATTTCCGGCATGAATGACTAGCTGTTTCTGAAGAAGTATAATTTCAGCTGTATCTGAAGAAGTGAGCAGTGACTCATAAAAGCTCATACTCTGCCACAAATTTTGTTAGTCTTTAAAGTACTACTGGACTCTTGCTCTTTTCTAGATCTGTTCAAGAGTAAACAGGGGTGTTCATGTGCTACCTCTTTTACTCCCTTTAAATTCTATCTTTTCTACAAAGACTTTATTGCTTTTCTTTTGGAAAGCTGCACTGCTAAATATTCCCAGAAATGAAATTAGATTGCTTCAATGCAAGGTGACATAATTATGCAAGATAATATTTTCAAAATCCAAGAAATTTCTTTTAAAGTTTAAAAAAAACCACTGCTGCAGGATTTAAAAATGCCATGGAAACTAGAACACTGCTGAATCAATTTGTTCTCAGAATTTACTATTTTTCACATCTTTCCTGAGCTCCTCATATTAATTCACATCTGTAACACAATTTCTGTAATAGGGTTTCTTGCCTCAAGTGGTACCATTATTTAAGAAATGTATTTTTTTTGCAAAAAAATTATTTTCTTATTCTATGTGCCTGTATCTGATATATAAGCAGCACTTACAGACATCAGTTCCCTCACTAGCTACCTTCTAGATTTGGTGTAGTGGTTAAGTGTGCGGAATCTAATCTGGGAGAACCGGGTTTGATTCCCCACTCCTCCACTTGCACCTGGCTGGATGACCTTGGGCAAGCCACAGGTCTGTCAGAGGTGTTCTTGAAAAAGAGCAGTTTCTGTCAGCTCTCTTAGCCACACCTACCTCACAGGGTGTCTGTTGTGGGGAGGGGAAGGGAAAGGAGTTTGTAAGCCGCTCTGAGATTCCCTTGGGTAGTGAAGGGCGGGGTATAAATCCAATCTCCTCCTCCTCCTCCTCCTCCTCTTCCTCCTCCTCCTCCTCCTCTTCTTCTTCTTCCCAGGTTTCAAAACGTACAGAGGCATGTTTCAGCATTGAATAACAACTAATTCATCCATACTTACATATTGCACCTTTCATATTGCTTTACACTTCAAAACAGAGTTGCACCATTTATAGCTGTTTTTCCAAGACATTTTAAAGGCATGAAATGAGTCGAGTTACTCTAGTGCCTGCACAAATGATCAATTATGTTGTCTGAACCCTGCATGTACAGCATGCTAAAAAATACACACACACCTTTGGAAAATAGAAGAAAGTTTGAGTCCAGTGGCACCTTTAAGACCAACAAAGTTTAATTCTGGGTATAAGCTTTTGTGTGCAACTATCTCTGGATTTCTCCATCCACAAACTGAGGCAATTCTGTTTTGATGATGATTCTGACCCTTTTCATTGTTCACCTGTATCAGTGGAAGTATCCCTCCATGAGCGTTTTATTTTTAAAACAAAAACGTGAGCCAGTTTGCATCTTACTTTATCCCAATATCCCCACATTGCTTAAACAGTAAATTTAGTAATACTACATCCATTTCCCAGAGAATAATTTGTACTCTCCCAAAAGTCACAGTTAACTGGTACTGGAAAGGCCAAGTATTTCTTGCCACATTCATCTTTTCACTTTGGAAACTTCACAGTAAGAAAAGGCATTGATTCTTAATTGTATTATAGTGCCAATTAACATTATTAAAATACTAATGCAGCAATTGTTGCTACACTGACTGGAGGATGCAGGTAAGAAGAGAACCTGTGATGACAAAATCGTAGGGCAAAGTCCATCCACCAGTCATCACTTCTATTCTGCACAAGTAGGAAAAAACACACACGAAATGGCTTTTGGCAAAATCAGGACTGTAATATAAAGAATGAGAGAACAGTGGATTGATGTCAACATTGCCTAGAACTACCATTATTGCTGTACGTGTGAATGATGGTAATTACTGCACACTGGAGTGGTGTGGAACCACAAATAACGGATTTGAAAGAGAAGTGATCATCTAGTCCAGAAATCTTCCCTAAAATATGAAGCCCCATTTGTAACCGATTCTATGGTTCAAACTATTCCCAAAAACTTCCCAGAGGGAAGACTCTGTGCCCCTTATTTATTTATTTATTTACATGTGACTTCTATACCGCTCATGACCCCTACTGGGTCTCAGAGCGGTTTACAAGTGGCCTACATTATTGTAGTCAGATCCTACCTAGGGCGACAATTGTGCAGGGAGGGGTTGCCTAACAGCACCCGGACGACAGGCTTCTCTCCGTACTCGGTGGCTCCGGCGTAGTCTCACCATTCCGGCGTGCGGCGACCATCAGCGGGCTGCAGATGGACCCTCCGTTGATGCACACTGCTCCTGGACTGCGCCGTTCCCGGCTACTCGTCCCTTCAGGCTCCAGCCGCGCCGCGTCGCTCCGCAGTTGCGTCATCCGGTCCCGCCTCGATCCGATGTCGTCATCGCTCCTTTGGTCCGCCAGATGCCGCCATTGTTCTTCCTCGCCGCCACCGCTTCTCTTACTGCCATCGTCGCCATCAACCCTCCTGGCACGGAACCAGGAGGAGGGTGCCCCCCGCCTCTAAGGCAGGTACCCATTTCTCTACTTGCAATTACTTTCGAGCCGCTGGGTTGGCGGGAGCTGGGACTGGGGCCGGTAGCTCACTCCAGCCGCGGTGGGGATTCGAACAGCCATTATGGCTGTTCGCTATAGATGTTACTGCAGGTGCTGTTACTCCCTGCACCACCGCTCCCCTGGTGGTTTGCATCCCTGCTGAGTTATTCTTTGCAAGCTTCTCCCTAGTGTTTTAGCTTAATTCACTCCCTTTAGATTAAATTTACTGCTTGTTTTCTTTTTCTCACTGGAATCAGTGAATTGCTCTCTTTTCATGCTGATATCCTTTTCAATTTTTCAAGTAACAGAATATTTTTCTCTTTATCTTCTGTTCTTCAGGTCGAACTCGAGTTCTCTGCAATTTCCTTGTGTGGGCTGATTTTAGCACATTTTAGCCCCCTTCTTTGTAAGACTTGATCAACACATGCAGCCAAATGTTAGCCAAATTGCCAACACGAATGAGCTGGTAGAGTCAGCTATATTTTATCTGCCTGGAGGTGGACCTTTTAAAAATGGTTTATCATGTAAATACACTCTCTAAGGGTGCAGTCACACAGTCCTTTTGATCGGGGTTCACCGCTGTTCCCTCTCACATTTAAATTTTCCATTCACATGTGCCAATCTGCCTCCCGTGCCGAAGCAGGCTCACTCCCGCAATGGTTCCGGGTTTTCCTGCCCCCGGGAAAATCAAGTAGGCTGTGGTCACACCGGCAAGGTAATTGCACTTTGTTCCCACTTTAATTTAATCAGGAACATTTTTCTTCGGGTTGGGCTGATTAGATGCAGCCGGCCCCTCTCTTCCACCACCCGCTCGCCTGCCAGCTTGTAAGGAAAATCCTTCCCCTGCCTGCCTCCAACAAGCCTCTTCTTGCTGCCTGACCAGCTGAGAGGGCTGCTGCGCTCAGCTCACCTAGTCGGGACTACGGCAGAGCCTCCACCGCACTGAATCCCTCCAGGCGATCCTGCTGACCACGGGGCAGGCTCAGGTGGCTGCAGCTCCTGCCACCGCTGTGGGGGTGGTGCCGCTGCTGCTGCCGTTGCCCCGTGAAGGCTCAGCCCCGCCGTCTCCACCATCATCCTTGCCAACCCCACGTCCAGGCTGCCGGAGCCCTTGCCTCTCGTTCCCGCCTCCAGGCCCGTAAGTCGCACTCCCTGCCTCTGCCGCTGCCTCCTCCTCCAGCCAAGGGATGGCCCAGCTTGGCGCACGGGTCCCCCGCCCGCTCGCCTACAACACCGAAAGCCGGCCCAGCACTTCCCCCCCATCTCCCTCCTAGCAACTTCCACCTCCTGCTGCCCATTGCAGCTTCACTCCTGGGGCGGGCAGGACTTTTCTCCAAGCAGGATGAGTGCTTGTTTGCTCAAGCGCTCAAAGCCGGAAGGGGTTTTTGTTTTGTTTTTTAAATCGCACAAAGAGCGGTCAGACGGCCCTAATCGCAATCATTGAGAAAGACGGCTGTCCAGATGGGCAAAATCGCGCATTCAAAGAGCAAGTGCCAGGAAAATACTCGATTTTCCCGGGGGCAGGAAAACCTGGAACCATTGCGGGAGTGAGCCTGCTTCGGCATGGGAGGCAGATTGGCACATGTGAACGGAAAATTTAAATGCGAGGGAACAGCGGTGAACCCTGATCAAAAGGACTGTGTGACCACACCCTTAGAGAGTGTATTTACATGATAAACCATTTTTAAAAGGTCCACCTCCAGGTAGATATAATATAGCTGACTCTACCAGCTCATTCGTGTTGGCAACTTGGCTCAAAAATCTCAATGTTTATTTATATTTAAATTTATATCCCGCACCTCCCCGCCGTAGTAGGCTCCGGGCGGCTAACAGCATGTTTATAAATACATACATTAAAATTCCAGTATATATAATAAAATAATATTAAATTAAGATTACAATATAAAACACATAACCATGTTGCTTTGTTGTGCAAAATAACCTATAATTCCTTACTGGCACACCACTTTCTGTTGTGTTGTGAACAAGTGTTCCTGTTAAATGTATGTACCAATAGCATGTGATATATAAATGATGTAAAAAGAAACAAATTACCAATGCTAGCTACAAAAAGGCACATAACTACATCATACAAAAAAGTGTGTTCCCTAGTTCCAGCTGGATTATGGATCATCATGGGCATAAATTGCGATACCATCTTTGTCTTTTTGGTTTTCTGCTCTTACCAGCCCCCCTCCCCTCGTGACTACACTGTCCATTTTTGCTGGGTTCTCTGTTCCTCCAGTTTTTATCCTCTCAACTACTCTGTGAGGTAATTTAGGCTGAGAGTGAGTGTCTGGTCCACCCAGTGTATTTCATTGGGGCTGAGAGGGGATTTGAGCTGGGGTTGCCAGGCTTGGTGTGGCAACCAGTGGAGACAAGGGGGCGGGAACATGGGTAGGCACTATTGGTGATATCACAGTGTTTGGCCAGTGGCCTTTAAAAATAATTCTCCCAAATGGGAGATGGGAGTGGGAGTGGCAAATAACCCACCTTCACCAGAAGCTTGACAAGCCCTAATTTGAGCCCAGATCTCTGGTATTCCTGCCCAAGGGCCTGCCTTTGAACACGGGTTTCTTCTTTATGACCTGGGAGCCTTATGCACCGTAACAAATGAGGATATGGCTGGCTCAGCAATCACAAAATTGACATTAGGTAACACAGTACAGTGTCACAACAGTGGCTCATACTCAATTTGTATCTGATGGAAATGCCAGATCTCTCAGTAGTTGCCTCTGTGAGGGAGAAAAATAAATAAATGTTTCCCTTCAAAGAAAAAATGATACAAATATCAGAAGGGACCCAAAAGTGCTTGCAGGGGCATCTCTTTCCCCCCTCCCCCACACTCTCCTCTTTCCTTTCCCTGTAAGCCCCCCCCCCAATTGCTTCTCCCTTTTCCTGTTTCGTTCTCTCCTTCCCACCCATCAGCCCTACCTTTATTCGTCCCTTGTCCTAAGCTTTCTGGCTTTCCTCCCCTTGCAGTCTTTACCTGAGAAAACTATGGCCGAGTTTTGTGGTGCCTGCTACTGGGCTGGGCCCAGTTGTATATTGGGGAACCTGTAACACTGCTCCTACCAGCCACCTGTAGCCATTATGATGGCTATTGGGCCAAGCCCATTGTTAAGTATGACACTTAACTTGGAGGAACAGTTCAACAAGAGATTTCAGCTTTATTCAGTGAGAACAGCATAAAGGCTCAGCCTTGTAAGGACTAGACCAGCTAGACAAATTCCAGAGGCAAAAACAGCAACTTATATACAATTCTGGCTGGGATAGCCACACCTACAATGTTTACAGCATCCAATCACATTACCTACATTACATCCAATCACAATCAAGAGTTAACATCCAATCCAAACCATTCCCTCCAGAATGCACACCATTGGTCAGTATTTACAATCCGCATAATGAGTGAAGCTAGATTATGCTTTACCATTATGTCTCTCAAGACATAACACCCATTCTATGGGCTTAAGTCTTATACTGCTAACACCTCTGTGCCCATGTCCCCTCAGCAGGCCCATGGGTGTCTTTGCCTTCCACAATATGTCTTGCCAGTCCTTGGCCCCAATCTCTGTATTTAAGTATGTGCAGATGGGGCTACATTGGGAATCAGATATATTGATTTTTTTAAAAAAAATACTGAGCTATGCTTAATTAGTGCACAATATATTTGCAGGCTAGAGACCAGATATCAGTGGTAGTTTTTAATCTACACTAATTAGCACATTCTCACTCATAAAAACAAATGCCACAATCCACTCTGTAAAACCAACTGACAACTGTGGAAGAATTTGGAACTTGCTAGTGGATTTGCCCAGTGTTTAGAACAGTTTAACCACTCTTGAATGCTTATGCCACCTAATTACCACATTCCTTCTCTACCACCCTGGTTTTGTCTAATCTTCTGAGGATAAAAGACCGAAGTACCTTTGAAATTTCCATTTCCCTTTAGAATAAATAGAATAAATTACGTAGAACACACACACAATATTTTTACTTCGTATCTAAGAAGATTAGCATAAATTGTATTTGTAAATGGTAACTTGCCTAAAAATTGAAGCTGCCTGTTTTTATCCACTCAAACATGATTTTCTCAGTCCATGAAGAAATCTAATAATGGAGGAAGGAGGCAGAAAATAAAGAAGCCTCATATCCTCCTGACAGTTGTGCTTGCACAGATATCATAAAATAGAGCATTAACTGACCTATATCTTTTATCAACACAGGCACACATGCAGGCTGTAAAACTGTCCTTGAAGACAACTCAGAAGCTTTGGTTGGTCCAAAATGGAGATGCTCACCTGCTTGCAGGCATTGCATCTTCATCCTATTCTGAATCTAATGTATTGACTTCTTATCTGTCTTTGTGGTTGAATCAAGTTGCCGAGTCTTACCTTTACAGACCTTCATGGCTTGGGCTTCTCACTGGGGGCAGGGGATCTCCTGTCCCCAGCTCCTGTTGCCCACTGCTGCTTGTCTGGGCAGAGGGGGCAAATGCCAAAAGTGGGAAGAAATGCGTGGGAAAAGAAAGGGAACACGATCACTGTCCCTGACACAATGACGTCACTTCCAGCACATCCCAAATGTGATGTCATCATTTGGTGACACTGTACTGTTTGTTACCCTGCTGCCCGGAAACCCTACCTGCGATCCAAGAAGCATGGTTCTTTTCCATAACGGATATGAAAGCAATAAATACAAAAGGTGTGAAAGAATTTTTTTTTTTATTAAGGCCCCGGTCACACGGCAAAGTTGCCACGGGAGAGGCACGGGAGTCCCGTGGATTTTCCAGGCGCGATCTCACCCCAACATCTGGGAAGCACAGTGCTCCTGTGCCGAACCCGTGGCTCCCCACCGAAGGTGCAGAGTTAAAAACTAGTACCTACGAGGTACTAGTTTCCTGAAACCACGAGCCAAGGGCGGGCATCTGATCGCATTTCTGGTGGACTTACGTGGCATCCGCTGCCCGCTGCTGTTTGTCTCCGCAGGATGCGCAACAGCGCCCAACAGCGCATGCACACAAAGAGCAATTGTGAGTGCGATCGCACGGCGCAGCTTCTGTGCCGCGCTGCAGGATACCCGTCTGATCGACATTTCCCCCGAACCACGGGACCTCGACCGGGACGTGTGCGTTTGTTTCCTCCGGGGCAATTAGCCACGCCTCCCCCCTGCAATATCCGGCCCGTGTGACCAGGGTCTAAGTAGCTCAATAGTCTACAGAAGAAAATCACATCTACAGAAGAATCAATGCAAGAAGATAATATGCTTCAGCTGTCGGGGACCCTGGAAAATGACAACAGATGGATCCCCTGGAAGGTGCCAACTGCACAGCAATATCCCACAGTTTTAGTCTGTGCTGCGGTCCCAATCTCAAGGCTATTCCTGAGGCTTTACATACTAACTTCACACAGTAAAGCATAACTGACCTTGATATAAGTGATACATCTCTCCCAAGATCAACTGATTACAGAGGTATGTGGCAAGCATCCTATATAGATAATTGTGCTATCTTTCCACAACTCCCTTTACAGTGTATCAGGTGAATAAGTTAAAAAATATAAACAACACAAGTGTGGCAGCTGCAAGAACTTGTGGAGGGAGGGGGAGATCTCATTTCCCCTTCCCCAGCTGTTTCATCTTTCCCTTTTCTGGAACAATACCCACCCCCTCCGATTCTCCCTTTTTTCTTGCTTCCTTATCTCCTTCTCACCTACTAGCTAGCATATCTTTATCTGCCCCACTGCCTTCGGCTTTCACTAATTCCCTCCCCCTGGCAGCCACTCCCTGGGAAAACTGTAGATGAGTTGCACGGTGCCCAGGCTAGCCCGATCCTGTCAGACCTTGGAAGCGAAGCAGGGTCAGCCTTGGCTAGTATTTCAAAAGGCAACCTCCAAGGGATACCAGGGTCATGATGCAGATGCAGGCTATGGCAAACCATTTCTGAAACATCTCTTACCTTAAAAACAGGTCTAGCTTGCCACCTAGTGGTACATAATGCTAAAAGAGCTAGACCTTCCTAGCTGCCAGACAATCTTAGGATCTCCTGGCTATTCTACACACATTGCCATATGATAATTATTATTTACAAGGGGCGGACCCGCGATACTCGTGGGGGGGGGCAGAGGAGAAAGCAGCAGGAGGAGGTAAGTACCCCCCCATCCCGCTGGTTCCCCCTGTCTCCTCCACCCCCCTTGATCTCCCCCCATTGCCTTTCCCCCCCGGCTCCTCGCTGCTCTCTGCCCCCCATCCTGGCACCGAAGCGAGGGCCGAGCAGTTTGCTGCTCGGCCCTCACTGCTCTCTCTCCCCCCCATCCCGGCACCGAAGCGAGGGCCAAGCGGTTTGCCGCTCGGCCCTCGCTGCTCTCTCCCCCCCATCCCAGCGCCGAAGCGAGGGCCTCACTGCTCTTTTTAACCCCCCCCTCAGCAGCGGCGGTGAGGGAGTTTGCAGAGCGTTCCCTGCGCATGCGCAGGGGACGCTCTGTCCGTTTCGGGGGGATTTAAGTATCCCCCGACATTTTTTTAAAGAGTTTCAGATTTTTGTGCACACCTGGGGACTGCCCCACGTGTGCACAGCCCCCGGTGCGTGGATTTAGGTATCCGCACACCAGGGGGCGACTTGGCTATTAGATATATAGATTAGTCAATGGGCTAGGCCTAGTTGCTCAGCGTTAGCTAAACTGACCCCAGCTGTGTGGTGCTGGCCAGGCTGGGCCTTGTTGCATGGTAGGGAATCCATAAGGACTTGTGGGAGACACCTCACTTTCCACCATATCACCCTTCCCAGACTATTGCCTCTTTCCTTCCTCCTGGCAGCGCCAGATCCTTTTTTCTTTTAGTATTTTTTTATATGTGTGTGCATGTGCATGTGTGTGTGTGTGTTAGAGAGAGAGAGTGTGTGTGCACCTGGAAGTCATGGTGACCTCTAGTGACTGATCCCTACTGGGGGCCTGGAAGATATTCAGAGAGGTGGCTGAATAAAGCCTGCCTCCACCTTCTGCCTCTGGTATTCCAAGGAGGTCTCTCATCCAAGTACTTGCCAGAGTCAATCCTTAGCTTCTGAGATCTGACAAAATCAGGCTTGCCTGGCCTACCCAGGTCAGGGCACAGGTCCAGATCCTTAACTGTCCTTAATTCTCTCTGTTTTGCACCACCAAGCAACCTATCTTTTAACTGCCCCCATCTTCAGCTATATTTTTAATATACCCTGAGTTTCCCCACAATGGGAATTCAAAGAAGCTTACATCATTCTCTCCTCCATTTTATCCTCACAACAACCCTCTGATGGGGATTAGGCTGAGAGGGTATGATTGGCCCAAAGCTATCCAGTGAGCTTCCATGGCAGAAGGCAGATTCAAACTTGGGTCTCCCAGATCCAAGTCTGAAAGTCTAACCACTATACTACACTGTTTCCCGTGGGTTAGCTGCTGTTGAACAGTAGCAGGCAGCCAGGCCTGGGTGAGTAACACAAGTCATCACAGGGTAGCAAGTTGCCCAGTGGTTGCTGTTGGGCCTGGTCCCAAAGAGTTTTCCCACAAAAGCCAAAACAGCCCTGGAAAGGGCCCTTCCCTGTCCCTCCAGCCTTTTCCTGACAGAAACCAAGGCAATAGCAACTGAGGGCATCTGTTTCTGAAAGCTACAGGAGCTCCTTTTATCATTTGGTTTTTTTCAACCCTCCCCCTTTTTATATTTCAGGTTTTCCTGCAAACCTGGGGTGTTTCTCAAGTTTATTGAAAGATTTCTCTTACCTGTCTATGGTCCCAGTCTCCAGATCTAAGTACTGACAGATGGGGCCATATTGAGAATTAGCTATATCGATGCTCCCTAGCTCAATGCATCAACTAGAGTTTGTGCAAAGCTGAGGCAAATGGAGAAATTGTGGCCAACTACCTGACTCTTCGAGATGACAAAGATCTTCCACGATTTCACTACATCACATAAACAAAGGAAGGACTCCTCTTAAAGGAGCCCACATATATGAGCCCTGCTGAATATGCCCTCCATCTTAAGCAAGAGCCCGTGCTTTTCAGTTGTAGAAGCACCAGTTCCTCAGAGTGAGTTGTTAGAGGAATTCCAGAAGGCATCTTCACTATCAGTATTGCAGGACTCTATCTGATATGATATATAGTATTTTACTCAAACACTTGAAGGTTAGATTTGTTTAAAAGGTTACTAATATATTTATAATTGTTTTGTAGTAGGGGAAGGTTGGGAACATTTTTGTGCCAGCTGAGTGGGATCTTGGCTGAGTTTTCACTCCTCTGTTATAGGTGGGAAGATCTTTATGCAAACAGATGACTACTGTTTATACCATCTCAGAAATGTCTCTGAGGTCCCAGTTCTACATGGCCCATTCTAAAAACAACGTAAATGTAATGCCCATTAATAAAAAATTCTCCAAATCTGCAAAGTGTGCACTTTTATTTAAGCCCCATGCCAAGTTTGTGTGACTCCAACACGTACTTTAACATCTACAACACAATCTTTCAAGTCTGAAAATAGGAGATAGGTCATTCCACCTAATATCTCCAGACTGGCAAAAACTCAACTTGGTAATGCTGAAAATGATTCATTTCCCCTTCTTTCTCCCACTCCAGAAGCAATGAAGTTCTTTTGTTCTAGCACCCAGTAGAATACTGACAATCTATCATATAGCGTTCCCAACATACCACAATATTTCTCATGTAACACCCAGGGTTTCCAATTTCTACAAAATTGATGTAACTTCTGAAAGCTGTTCATATTTTACACTGGTCCATATATTCTCACTCATACATAATACAAAGCAGCAAGAAATCTCTCATAAGGAGACTGAGAATGTAGTCTGTAATATCTATTGCCTACTCACTCTCTGTGGCGGATTTCAATGTGATAAAGCAACTGCATCAAATATTGTACATCAATATTGGCAGCTTTCAGCTTTGCTTTTCATCCAAGCCGAAAAGGCTGCAGGGTCTTGTTCACTAACATTCAAATTTTCTTTTGTACAGCTCACTGGAGTTCTATTTATGGAACATCTTTATTCATAACAAAATGATAGTCATTGCCACAATGGAATATTAAATACTTTATGCCTAAATCTGAAACCAGAGAATATCTTTCTTGATGGATGGAAGTAATTGAGCCAGGACTGTCAACAGATAGTTATAATAAGCTAATAGCCTATTTTGAAAGTAACAAATAGAAATAAAGAGATAATTTTAGAATGAAATGGCAGTAAAAGAATCTAAAAATTGAGCTGGTAGATGGTCAGAGTGGAACAGTGATCATAGAATTCAAGATTAGGACTAAGGACACCCCATTTCTCACTCTGCTATGAAATTGATTCAGTGACCTTGGGCCAGTAACTTTTTCTGAACCCAGTCTACCCTGCAGGGTTGCTGTGAGGATAAAACAGGGAGTAACAGCATATACATTGACCTGAGCTCTTTGGAAGAACAGTGGAATAAAAATCTAATATATTGATAGAGTTTTCTACATGACATGATTCAGGTTATGTCCATAGCCTGCAACTTCTTTCTCACATACACAAGCACAATCATTTATTTATTTATTTAATATACTGCCTCCCCACAAGTAGGCTCAGGGCGGTTTACATTACAATTTAATAAATACAGTTAAAACACTTTAAAAACATTATAAAAACAGGATGCCATTAAAATTATTTGGCCTTAAACTGGTCTAACTTTCTCTGGATTCTCCTATGCATAAATGGATTATGGTCGGATGTAATACAACGTAGTCCTAACACAGAGGATCCAGGGGTGGTCTGGCAATTTAACTTACAGGGAAATTTCCTTGTGGGAGTGGGCTAGGCAATTCTGGTTTGACTCAGATCTGCCACCAGCAATGATAACGGATCTTAGGTCATCAGTTGTGTCCTCCCTCACCACTGCCAGTTTGCCAGCAGATGTAATGGGTTAGGAAACACCCACTGTTGGTGCTGCTGAGCTGTGTGGGATTGTGCATCTTGGTTTGCTTCAGGGTCATTTCACTGCTCCGCCCATTCCTGAAAGGCCCTTACAGGGGATTTTCATGATGCAAAAACCAGGCTCTGGTCGATAATTGCTGGCAGAGTGTAGATATGCAGTAATGCAGAGCACAAGCTGTTTAAAGAATAAGGTTGGTTTATTAAGAAGAGAACAAACATTGTAAGAAAGAGGAGAGAGAGAGAGAAGTCCATCTAACTAGCTAGGAAAGAGTTAGCAAACTAACAGGAGGAGCAGGAAAGAGACCTAACCGAGCCAATCAGGAGACAGGAAGGAGACTATTTGAAAATGGCAGGAAGTCCCTAATCTCAATATGCTAACTAGTTGTCCCTTCTACTGCCCCCTGTAGGATGTTCTTGCCACCCTCTCTATGCACGATAGACCTTGCATATTCCAACAGAAACCAAAGATATTGAATAACTGAAGATGGTTTTGGTGTTGCTGATGTATGTTGTGAAGGTAGACTTTGCTAGACAGTGAAGATAAATGTTTTCCAGTATTCAGTCATTGCTGTCAGGTAGCGGCTAGCACCCATTGATATGGTTCACTGAAACTCTTCTTCTGTCACTCAAAGGACTGTCAAACAGGGATGATCTGATTTTTCCAAGTAAGGCAGTCAAAAGTTAAAAGGCTCTTGTTCCTAAATACTCATTTTCTCTCAAGTCAATCACCTCATAGATCAATCTCATTGATGATCAGAATATCTGCAATTCAAAATGAGCAGTACTTTGAGTAGTTCTGCATCTGCTCAGGGGCAGTATCCAGCATGGAAGCTGGCCAGGCAGCTGCTGCTGGCACATGCTCACAACTGACTGGCTTGCTTAGGCTTCAATGTACCCTGAAGTTATTAAGTGCAGGCTATGCACCTATTTAAACAGCTACATTTCAAATGTATCTGCTGTCAATGGCACTAAATAGTTGGCTGCATCATCATGTTAGCACAGGTTCAAAGTCTACTAGAACAAACTACAGGTTCTGAGCGGTGGAACAAGAATGGGCCAAGTATTTAGAACACTCAGCATGTACACACTTATTCCTGGAGACAGGAAGGCAAAAGGGGCAAAGACAGGATATTAGTGGAACAAGCCATCCAGCTTCTTCCCATCACTACCCTAGCAGGCTGTATGTAGACCAGCAGTCCTCAAACTTTTTGAGCCTGTAGGCACTTTTGGAATTCTGACACAGGGCAGTGGATGCATCTATAAAACGGCTGCCAAAGGAGGTAGAGCCAGAAAACAGAGGGAGCCCAAGTATAGAAGAGCAAAGGGGTAATTTTAAAAATACACTGGGAAGGAGGAATAATGGAAAATAAAACCAACACTGTGGTGGCAGCTGCAGTTGAAGTTTTAATCTGCCCAATCAATCAGATCTCCAGTGGCCACTCAGAAGCCTTGCTGGGCAAGAGTCCCACATGGCCCCGCCCACTTTTTAAAAACACTTGGTGAGCAGCAAGAAAGGCACTGGAGGGCACCATGGCTCCTCTGGGCACCATGCGGGGGACCCCTGTTCTAGACAATCAAGGGAAGAACCTCTTTGGGCAGCTTTTTGCTGTTGTGTAAGTTGGATGGACAGCAAACAGGGGAAGGGGAAGAGGGGCATACGTGTGGAAGCAATGCAAGACCATATATATGCAAAATGTCTGCCATGCAGTTTAGAACAGTGTTGAATGTCTGAGAGAGAGAAAAGTACTTTTGAAGGGTTCAGAGGCACTGTTCTCAGTTTGCAATTACACTGTAATTTGAACAAAGGGCCTGCACACAAGTGCAGCTTACCAAAAAGAGCAAAATAAACGTCATGTCTAATTCCACAGTGAGGACATGTGATTACCAGGGCTGTTTTTGGGCAGGAAAGCACAGAAACGGCGTTCCGGCTGGCTTCCAAGTTGGCCACACCCAGCAGGACATTAGCATAATAGGCCACACCCAACAGCAGAAACTCATTAGGATTGGCTACAATTAGGGGTGTGTGGCCTAACATGCAAAGGAGTTCCTGCTACAAAAAAAGGCCCTGGGTTTTGACAACAAACAAGGTAAACAGAATAAGAAGCAAAAGGTGGGTGTGGCTGGATAAGCACACTTCTGGTAACATGGGGGAGTGGCCTAATATGCTAATGAGCTGTGCTGTCAGGGGTGTGGCCTAATATGCTAATGCGTTTCTGCTGTTGGGTGTGGCCTATTATGCTAATGAGTTCCTGCTGGGCTTTTTCTACAAAAAAAGCCCTGGTGATTACTGTGCTGTGAGAATCTATGTAAAGGACAGGGCATTTTAAGTCTCTGGAAAGGAGGCAGGAATGGGGTGTTTTGCCTAAAGGACAGTAAGATAAGTGCTACGCAGCCTCAAAGGAGAGGGCATTCAGTAGCTGTGCTGCCACCACTGGAAAAGCCCATCTCATCTTTGCAGGTGAGAGCAGAGAGAAAGAGGATCTTACATGGCAGGCTGGACAGCGTCAAAAGAGGCTGTCCTTCAAGTACCCTGGCTCCAAGCCAGTTAGGGCCTTAAAGTCAACAACCAGCACTTTGAAACATTCAGGCAGCCAGTGCAGATCTTTCAGCACAGGAGTGATATGACCCCTGAATAGCTTGCCTGTTGCTTTGTGGACTAATGGAAGTTTCCAAATAGTTTCCAAAGGCTGCCCCATGTCAAGCACACTACAGTAATAAAACCTGGATGTAATTTGATCAACACAGCCAAATCTCACTTCTCAGGGAACAACCACAGATGGTAACATTAGCCAAAGCTGATAAATGGTGCTATGTGCCATGGAGAAGATCTGAGCCTCTAACTATAGGAGATCCAGTGGCACCCCCCAAATTATGCACCTGTTCCTTCCTGGGGAGGGCAACACCCTCCAAAACAGTCTGACTCTTCAGACCTCAAGCAGCGATGTCATTGACCCAGGGCCCCTCAAGTCTTGTCTGTCAACTCACATGTCAATCTCTTCACTAGTTACTAATTCTTACTTCCAAGCCATGCATATAAAAATTATCTGCTAGAACTGAAGTGAGCCTTTTATTAAGATGTTGCCTTCATATATCAAGAAGGCACATAGACTACTTTTGCACTGACCTTCCTTCCCATCACTAATAAAAGGGAACTTTGTAGGCCTTTAATTTCTGTACAGTATATTCTTGCTTTGATTCAAAGTAAAAAAAGCACAGACATTTCTTTCCTGTTTTTGACTTTGCTGCAATTCATTGCTTTTGACACCCTAAACAATTTCTTATTATATATCTGTCACCTCCCATATGTTTCACACACAGAGAAGTAAAGTTTGAGCTGTCACTTAATGATATTTGCCTCCTATAAGCAGGAATTTCTAATAACAGGCTCCAGCATCTGCCTCTCTCTCTCTCTCTCTCTCTTTTCCTATTGTGCACTGCACGACTCCATTGATGTGGATTATTTTCGGAGGGGGGGGTTCCTACTGTAGTAATAGTTAAAGCTCATTCTCTTTGGCTTTGTGCATTTAAATATGTCTGTGATGCTCATGAATACCAGGTTGTCTGACATTCCTAATTTATGAAGAGCACGCCCTGTTCAGGTCTGAAAAAAAACTATAGCCCAAACAGCTTTCCCAAGTCTTTTTCTCTTGATATGGGTTTTCACTGACATACATTGATTGCCTGTCATATTCTGTAAATCAAAGTTTTTTATGTGCGTATTCTGAAGTTATGCTTCTAAAAATGACATTTAATTGTTCTTGTAGGCATCTTCCGGGAAAATATGCATGCTGATAAGCATATGCTACATGAAATCTCCAATTTTACAAATCATAACTCATCTTTATTTCCCTCCCCCACAAATGAAGCTTTGTAGATATAAGTGTGTGAGAAGAGCTGATTAGACCTCACACCTCCCTCCTTCTAACTGGACAGAGAAGCAGCATTTCTTTCCCACCCAAATGTTTTTTCCATGCCACATTTTGTTAAACATTAGCCCGAATGTTTCAGCAGAGTTTAAGACAAGAGTGTCTGGAATGGAAAGTAATAAATTACCTGTCATCATCCTTTCATGATAGCACGAGAAGGCGCCCAGACTAGATGTCACAAAAATCATTACATTTGCTTCTTTGTAATTATTTGTTTTGTGTGTGAAAACATACCTAGAAAGACATTTATGGGCCAAACATTACGGAATGTTGAAGCCCCATGACCAAACAGATTTTTTAATCTAAAAACTAGTGGCTGAAAAGGGTTGGTACAGATTGTAACTGTGGCACTGAGGAAATGGGAGGGAGGGGTTAATTCTTCCACTCCAGTGCTATTTTCTTGACTATAAGTGCCACACACACGCCCTGGGCTATTTTTAGCCCTGATATGGAAAAGTATGGGCACATAATTAGGGGACTATCTTCTGTCCTCTACCTTCGCTGTAAGTAAATCTGAACACACAAATCAGACCACTGGTCTATCAAAAACATTACAGTCTACTCTGACTGGCAACTGAGCCCTCTTCAGGGACTCTCAACCAGAGGTCTTTCTCAGTACCTATTATCTAAAATCCTTTTTACTGGAGATGCCAGGGATTGAATCCAGGATCTTCCCCAGAACCACTGCCACTAAGTAAATGACACATCAAAAGAACTGATCATGGCTCTTGAAAGTTAAATATCGTTTGGGCCTAAGAAAGGCCAGTCCAGACTCACGAAAGCTCATACCCTGCCACAAATCTTGTTAGTTTTTAAAGTGCTACTGGACTCTTGCTCTTTTCTACTGACAAAGCCTGTTCAAGATGCCTTAGTTTCATGGATCTTTAGTTTTCAATTAGTATTACTCAGGGGTCTTGTTGTAGAAAAAGAGCTGCCGGAGCTCATTAGCATAACTCATTAGCATAACTTATTTGCATATGCCACGCCCCCTGACATCACCGGAAGTGACAGAAGGCCACACCCCCTGACATCACCGGAAGTGTGTCAGAAGGCCCGGCTACTTACCCTCCTGCTTCATCCTCATTCCCAAACGGAATGAGGATCGAAGCAGAAGGCGGGGTAAAGAAGGGGGCGGGGCTTCACCACGTGACCGCCCCGCCCCCTAGAGGTTCTCTTCCGGAGCTCCGTACCTGAGAGCTCCCCCCCGACTAGAGCCCTGGTATTACTACTGGCAAATAGAGATAAATTCATTACTTTCTGAGTGACAAGGTTTGTTGCCGCTGTCACATAATAAATAGGCACACTGATGTAAGCATGGTTTACCTGCACACTAATTGTTCCGCTCTGGGTTATTAGCCACTAGATTGTGAGGTGGTTTTATTTTGAGATATTTTAAATTATTTTAAATGATCTCAGAAGAAGGGTTGGTATTTGGGTGGGAGACCAACAAGGAAGACTTTGCAGAGGAAGGCAATGGCAAACCACCTCTGTTTAATCACTTGCCTTGAAAAGCCAACATAGGCCCCGTTCACACACCAAATCTGCCGCAGGAGAGCCACGAATGCTGGGTGGATTATCAGGGTGCGATCACACCACAACATCTGGCAAGCGTAGCACACCCGTGGCCAACCCGGGGCGTGCCGCTGAAGCTGCGCAGTTAAAAAGTATCTCAACCAATGTACTAGCAAATGGTTTGCCACGGGCTGCCGACGGAACCGTTCCATGTGATTGCGCCGGCGTGTGGCTTCCCCCCGGCTGTCCTCCTTGACACGCGCGTGCTGACGGACAAAACTGCGGTGTGCTGCCGTCGTGTCTAATTGCGCCAGCACAAAGAGCCACGCCTCCCCCCATGTTATCTGGCCTGTGTGACCGGGGCCATAAGTCAGCTATAACTTGTTGGCACTTTGCACACACATACAAATGATCATTATGTAGTTTTTCCTATGAAAATGTGTGGAAATTATGGAATCATTGTGTTGTTGCTATGGCTTATTCACTGATGCAATAAAGACAAATTGACTGACAATAAGTATAGAAATGCCTGACAAAATAAGGCTGTGATCATACGCACAGTTAGACTCAACATAGGTGCGAATGCCAGGCGGATTTAAAGGGCGCGATCAGACAACAACATCTGGGAAGCACCCCGTAGCTGCCACCCAGCTCTGCAGCAGAAGTGGAGTTCAAAGACACTGGGGAAAACCCAATAGTAAACAGGTTGCGATGGGCCACGGACGGACCTTCCCGTCTGATCAGGCCATCCCAAATCCATGCCATTGTTTTCCCCCCCTTAGCTGTATGTGCATCATTGCAAACTCATAGGGAGCCCTCGGTGTGGAGGTGCGATTAATTGATCCTTCGTTTAAGTGCATGGGGGGAAACAGCATAAAAAACCCTGACTCACCCGCAGTTGCGTCTGATCACACACTGACTGACTGTGCCCACAGCTTCAAAGGGAGATGTGATTGTGCAACTGTCGGTCAAATTCCTCCAGAAGAAATAGACTCACTCCCCCACACACACATTTTTTCTGGCACATGTGATCGCAACCCAAAAGTCTTTACCCATTGGCAGAACACAATGATAGAAGAAGATGTATGAATTTTCAAAGGGAAGGAATTCCATAATTTTGATGCCATGACCAACAAGGCACCCAAATCAGGGCCTCCAAAGATGACCACAGTAGTCTGGTGGGTTAATATGACAGTAGGCAGTTCTTAAGGCATGCTGGCTACAAGTCATATAGGAATTTAAAGGTCAATACCAGTACCTTGAATTGGGCCCAAAAGCAAACTGGGAGCCAGTATGCATGGAACAAGACTGGAGCAATATAGTCTTTATGATCCAATTCCAGAGGTCATTTCGGGGGGGAACGTGGGGGAACACAGTTCCCCCGGGTGAGGTGCAGGGGGCAGGGCACATGATGAAGCCCCGCCCCCTGCTTCCGGCCGCCCCGCTTCCAGCCCTCATTCAGCCAGGAGGAGGCAGGAGAAGAGGGAGGGTAAGTTGCTTCCTCCCCGTCTCTCCCCACCCCTGCCTGCCTGGGGCCAGGGAGGGCCTTGGCGGGGCTTCCTCGCACTCCTGCTGGCCTTGCAGGTCCACCGCCGTGCCCCTGATGTCAGGGTGTGTGGCATATGCTAATGAGTTATGCTAATGAGTTCCCCTAGCTCTTTTTCTACGAAATGACCCCTGTCCAATTCTATACCAATTGTAGCTTTCAGACACTCTTCAAGGGCAGGCCCATGTAGAATATATCGCAGTAGTCTAATCTAGATGTTACCAGGGCATGCACTACCATGGCAAGATCTTTTTGGCCCAGGATAGGTTGCAGATGGCTCACCAGTTAAAGCTGGTGAAAGGCAGTCCTACCCAGTACTACTGCCTATTTTCTAGCAGGAGACTCAGGCCCAAAAGCAGCCTCAAACTGTGAACCTACTCCTTTAGGGGGAAAGAAACTCAGTTTTGGGGGGATTAAGTTTCAGTTTATTAGCGTTCATTCATTGAAAACTGCTTCTAGGCACCAGTTCACTGTTTCCACAACCTTCCTGGGATCTGCTGGAAGTGTGAGATGGGTATCATCCACATATTAGTGCCAGCCTAGCCCAAATTGCTGGATGACCTCTTCCAGCGGTTTCATGCAGACGATAATCATATGGGACAAAATGGCATCTTGTAAGACCTCACAGTCCAGAGGCCTAGGGGTAGAGCAGCAGTCCCTCAGCACCACCCTCTGAAAATCTGTAGGAACAAAGCCACTGCAGAAAGGCAGTACAGAAGGTTACCATGCCCAAAGCTTCACAAGCCACCAAGAGGTCCAGGTGAATTAACAGGATCGCACTCCTCTCCATTCATCTCCCACCAAGGTGTCCAAGGCTGCTTAAGTCCCCTAGCCAGGCCTAAAACAAGACTGGAACAGATACAAACAACCCAGAATTCCTCTGGAATTTCTCAAGTGTCTCTGGAAGTCCTAGAGCATTATTCAGAAATAACATCACGTCCCCCCAATTTCCACCTTCCCCAGATACCACCCTGTATAGAAATATTATTTCTAAATTCTCATGCCTTCTTCCTGTGATGACATTCTGACATTCTGTGTGTCTTTTCCTGTTGCAGGCCAGATGGCCTAGTGTGATTTCTGTCACTTGACCATATGGCTGAGCCACCAAATAGCCATGCCATATAATCGTGCCAGATGCCCACATTCCTTAACACCTCCCTGTTGAGGACAAGACTTTAAGGCTCCTCTCTATGGCCTACATGAGCCATGTCATGTACACAATGGAGAAAGCTGGAAGTTGGGTCACCAGACTGCAGGCAGGGCCTCTAACTTCTTAGCCAATCCCCACACACCTGATGTTGCAGCTATGGCAACCAGAAATTGGGCACACACCCCTGCCGCTTGTGATTGGCTGATGGTCACAGCTGATGATGACTGGCATGGGGTATAACTCCATGGTTCTTTATGGAAGAGCTCTCTTGCTCTCTTGCTCCTGGTAACCTGACTTTTGAAGCAAAGAGCTTCTTTGTGAACTGGTTGCCAACCTTGTGTTACTGTGGATCTGTATCTCTGAACATAGCTGGACTATCTACCTACAAGATGGGATTTCTCTTCAAAATCCCTTGGTGCCAACCTGTACTGTTACACTGGACAATTTTGGACTACCTGGTGCTATGGTAACTATGATTATTATTAATGTGTAGTAAGGGCAAATAGCCATAGGCTGTTACTGTTTTTGTATCCTCTGTTAGTCTCTTGTATGCTTTGTACTGAATAAAGATCATTCATATTTGTAATTGTCTCTGATGCTGTACTTGAACTCCAAGGCTAAATCTCGTGTCTAAACGCTGACCACACAACTACCATTGTGAGAGTAATTGTATGCACCTCTGAATAGAGCTACTGATGTGTTAAGAGATGCCAGCTAAGAGATTGAATCTCTGCTTTTAGGCTAGGTGGGGACCCCTTTGAAGAGATTCTGGTGGCAAGCTGTTGTGAAGACCAGAGAGAGTACAGACTGTCTCGTGGATTTTTGTTTAATGTGCTGAAATACAGGATTCCCTCTCAACCCTGGACTGGGCTGAGTGGGTTTAATCCCACAGCCTCAGATCTCCCAGCATTTGCCTATACAATGCTGCCAAATTTAAACTGAGCCCAATGAAAGTTTATGCTGGACTAAAATCTTGCTACCCCTTCACCTATAGGGTTGCATGATATCTCAAAAGTAATTTTAGTGCCCTCTGTTATCACAATGGAATTGGCTACTGAATCCAAGAAATTATTTGCACATTGAGTCAATATTCAATACTTGGCTTTCAGTTTAACAGCTCTTGGAATGGTTTTAACAGCCCTTAGAATGGTTTCACAATCAAGTTGCCACCGTTCTGTCATTAGCAGCACATGGAATTACAAAAAAGGAACACCTTGTTGGTGGACAATACTACTCCTAGATTTTCTTAAGAATCCATTCCCCTCTGTTTACTGACACTATTATACCAACTTATTTCTTTTTTCAAGTTGAGCCAATTAGCACTATTATATCATTACCTCAGAAATATCATCTAATGGTAGAAACAGAAATGGCGTCTATTCGCAGTAGAGCACTGGCATAATAGTGCCATTTTCCAAAATAAAAAGGTGATCATAACAAGCAGTTTGGAGATTGCCAACTGGAACTATGCTTTCCACTGCATGCCAAAATACATGTCACCCTGAGAACATGGCAAAAGAGTACCACATAGACTATCCACACACTACAGAAAGTCTGCTTCTATTTTGCACTCTCCTCCCAAAAATCATAACAAATCAACTCCTAGCAAAAAAAAATGGGCCCACAATTAATTGCTAGGGACCGAATATCCTATTGTTTGAATTTTGTTTATAATTCATTATCTGACAAATTGGGGGTTAGAACTGTAGTGTAAACTGGGAGATTACCACTGGTCTTTATTTTTTCACTGGCCAGTTGAAACAGAGTACTTTTGCACCAAATTGTTAGATCATTGAAATTTAATTACTTATTAGGATAGATTAAGATTGTTGAGACTAGCTAGGACTAACACTACCGGGATAACTGCTATAGTCAGTAGCACCCCTAGTACATCTCACCCTATTAGTAGTCTGTGGCTTAGCGAAGACCATTAACTGGTGATGGCTGAGCAGGGGATACCAGTGCTCCCGGGGAAGGGAAAGTATAGTGGTGGGACTAGGCATAATTGGGAAGGAAGGGGACTGAGAAGTAGAAGGGCTCGGTCCCCTTCCAGCCTACGTCCCATCCCGAAGGTAGTAGACAGTGTGGCTAGGACTAATGACCCCTCTCCGACATTGGTGTTGTGCAACACCAGATTCATAAATAATAAGACCATGGTCCTTTATGACTTCCTGTTGGAGCAGGATATGGACCTAGCATGCATGACCAAGACCTGGGTAGGAGATGGAGAGACCGTAGGCTGTTGTTGGGCCTCCCTATGTGGGAGCGCATCCAGCCTGCACTAAAAAGCACTGCACTGGCTGCCTATAGCATACCAAATTTGGTTCAAGGTTCTGGTTCTTACATATAAAGCCCTATATGGTCAAGGGCCTACATACCTAAGGGACCGCCCTTCCCCGCATGTTCCCCAGAGAGCACTACAATCGGGGTCCCAAAACCATTTGGCCCTTCCAGGCCCCAGAGAAGCCAGGTTGGCTGTGATGAACGGCAGGGCCTTTTTAGTGGTGGTTCCGTACTGGTGGAATGAGCTCCCAGAGGACATCAGGGCCCTGTGGGTCCTTTTACAGTTCCGCAGGGCCTGCAAGACGGAACTCTTCCACCAAGTCTTTGATTAAGGAGCCACACCCAAGAAACTGAGACCCTGGCCCCAATATCAACATCATTATTAACAGTCAATTTAACCCAGACTATGATGTCAGCTGGCTGTTGCATCAGGATGCTGCTAATGCTCGCCATTTTATACAAACTAGCACTTTATATTATATTATGTTTATAATTGTATTGTTCTGATTTTACTTAATTATTTTTAATTGTTTTATACACTCCATGTAAGCCGCCCTGAGCCTGCCTTGGTGGGGAGGGTGGGATATAAATTAGATAAATAAATAAATAATGGGCGAAGAATCCGTTGAAGATGATGTCTGCAGCCACTGTTACTACTGCATGTACAAATGATGATAATCAAATTACATTTGACTAATGTGGAACCACTCAAAAATGATCTCAAGATATTCTATATCCTACACAATGACACATGATTATGATTAGGTAAATGACAACTGCTACTTACAAACATCCTGAAAACTGAGCTAGGGTCACCTTTAAAAGTCACAATGTGGGGTAGGATTGACCCAATAGCTTTCATGTTCTGTTTGTATTTCTGTGTGAGAAACAATGGTGTGAAATGTTTTGTGTCAATCTGGAGTCACTTTCAAATCAATTGAACTTTCTTTTTATAAATGTGAATTACTTCAGATGTATCATATGCCAATATGATTAATAGATTAATGATTTATCAATTCGCTTTTTAAGGTGGAAAGGGGGTGTAGGCCCACTGACGATACAATTCAGATATGCCTAATTATGTCTCTAAATATAAATGTCATGAGTACTTATTATACAGGTTAAGTAAACCAGGCAGTTGAAACGAGAGAAAGAATACATGAAGACTGGCAAACAATGGAAGCTCATACATTGGTAGTTGAACAAAAGGTCCTTTGAAATTGGTATCCAAAACACATCTGCACATCAGTTGCTTGGCCATCACCATTTTCTTGCCCCTTCTGTGCATGTTGAAATGATGTACATGGGAAAAGGAAAATAGGAGGCACCCAGAGCAGGGTGTCAACCCGTTAAAAATTAATGTGAAGTTCAGCAGTATTTTCACTTCAGTTCTGGTTCAGACCCTAAACAGTTCAGACATTTTGAACTGGTTTAGATACAGTTCATGAACTGGTTTAGATACAGTTCATGAAGAAAAATAGATACTGTCTGCTTGCAGTGTTAGTCTTGTTGAAATAAACAGGAAAGGAATTCAATTTGAAGTGGGAATTGAGAAGAAGATAATGGTTAGCAGTTTTAATTTTATTTTATTTTATTAATTGCTTTGTTACTTTGCCTGAAGCCTCTTTGGGGGATTGAACCTAATTTCCCCCCTCTGGCATTATAAGAGACCACCATCCCAGGCAGAAATGCCAGAGGGAGGCCTCCTACCAGCAGCCCCTCCCCTTGAAACTACTTGGTAGGTTGATGGGGGGGAATAAGTAGGGTTGCCAACCCCCCCCGGTTTGGCAGGGGTCCCCCGCTTTTTGGGGGCTCTACCCGCCACCAACAAGCTTGCCGCCAGGGGAAGCCCAAGCCCCAACACCCACCGCCACCCTCTCCCTTCTCTCTTGAGAGGAGGGAGAGGGGTGGCTGCAGGCCACGCGCCCAATCTCCGCAGAGGTCAGGCGCGCGGGGAAATGCCGGCTCCCTGGAAGAGCAGGCGGGGGGACGTCCCCAACGTGATGTCATCACACCAGGAATGCACTACCCCCTCCGGGAACGCCCCCCAAAGTCCCCCACTGGGGGTGAGGATGGCACTTGGCAACCCTAGGAATAAGGCAAAAATTGCTGTTGCCTCGACAGTGTGACATCATTGGTGGGGTGAACTGTATATCATAGAATTTCCAATGAATCTTAGCTCAGTGTGATGTCACTTCCCAGTTCAACATAACTCACATACCCTATATCCCTTTCCCCCAGTCTCCCTCTAAGTACCAGTTGCTGGCCCTACTCCCAGGAAAGAATAACTGTATATTGCTTGCCTGGTTTTTTTCTTCTTCTTCTTATAAATGTTGTTTTTAGGGTTTTAGTGCATAGTTTTCTTATTCCCCTCGGCCTGTTTGTTACTACCATTACTTGGCCTAGATTGCATATTGGGTACCAGGTTGCCTGCCACAGTGAGTGCATCTCCTGCCCCAACGCTCCAGTCTGCTGAGGCCGCTCAGTGGAGCAGCAGGAGCAAAAATGGGAGGGAAACTGATGTTGCATGACACTGTGACATCACTTCTGGTCATGTGACTAGAAGTGACATCTTGGCATTCCATGATGCTCTAGGAATTTTTCAGATATCTATGGTGAAAGCTATAGAGATGGTTACACGCAGAAAGTTTACACAAAACATAACAGAATTTGAATATCCAACTTTAAAACCAAGTTGAATGTTTGAAAAATCAAGACTTTACATTTTAAAACTATGAAATCCAATAACTGAGCAACTTTTATCTGAATATCAAGTACTTCTAAATTGGGCCAAACAAATGGTCATGTTCAAAATCTAGTTCAAATATGCAAATCAGCACTAATCAACATTTATAATGCCAAATATCCTGAGCCACTACATATGAGTATACATAGTTTGTACAGTTCATACACAAGACAAAATGGGAAAGTTTTTTAGACAGGAACACGAACAACAAAAAAATTGTTCCACTTCAGATCCAGAATGTATTTTTTTTAATGTTTTCTCCATGTGAGACTGAGTTCCTATGGTATTCATTCTTAACTAGTCCCCTGCTTGATCACACAGGCTGCTAAGCACGAGTATTTATTGAGCCCGACTTGAGCCTGAGTATTTATTGAGCCCGACTTGAATTTTGACACAGCACAAGTCCTCACAAGTGATTTTTCCAAGTAAATGTTGTGTGGTGATAGTAGTTGCTTTACTTGATGAGAGCAGTAATTACACTACATCAGTCATGCTGACTACCACATCAAAATGTAGTGTTCTAACTGAGGCTCTGACAGCTTATGAATATACTGTTAATTTTTGTCAGAAGTTGCCAGTGTCAAAAGATGAACTGGCAGTGCAAGCTGAGTGTAACCAACCAACCAGTATTCCTTCCTCTTTGCAAGTGGAGTCCCATGTGGTGGAGCACAGAGATAAATGAACATAAAGCATCAATGGCCAGGAGTACAGAGAGGATAAAAATTGTAACACACTTCACAGACGGAAGATGACTTGCTGCACTACGGAAAAACTGAAACAGCAGCCATTTGGTAGACTAATGATGCTAAATATTGACACTGTGCACTAACTGATCCAGACAGTTACCACAATATTTTTCATTGTCTCAAACTGCAAAGCTATTAAAACCTGGATCCTTGACACAAAACATTTTCAATGTACTCCTAGCATAATCACTGGTGCACTGCATTTTAACAGAAGCATTCTCAATTACAACTTTTATTCTCAAAAGTCAATGTTTCTTTACTAAAGACGATGCTTTAGAACTAGATTTTGCTGTTGTATTTTAAATCATGAGTATTTTTTCAGTTCATTTATTACTGTCCAGAGCAGTTCATTTGTTAATCTGAGATCTTAGAACAAAAGAGATTTCTGCATTCTGTGGGGCGAGGAGGAGAGGTTACCATGATGCCAGGGAAATTATTTAGTGGAGCAGTAAGACTCTGTAAGAGATTTGTGGTTAGGGCTTTCTGATTCTTGTAAAGAGGGCTTAGAGAAGACCTAAGATCTCTCAGGATCTCATGAGCAGGCCCTAGAGAAGGCTTAAGATCTCTCAGGATCTCACGATAAAGTCTCAGATCTGAGCACGGAGTTTTACGATCTCTGGAGGCATCACAAATAAAGAGAAATATAAATGCAGCATATGCTATCAAACACTGCTTGAGAGAGACAGGGAAACAGCATGAGACCACTACTAGCAGTGCAATCCTAATCAGAGTTACACCCTGCTAAATTCATTGAAGTCAATGGGTTTAACGCTGCTTGAGGTTGCACTGTAGAACTCTGATCCATGTTGAGCTGGGACGTACGTTCATTTATTTATTTATTTAAAAATCTAGACAGCCTTTCCTCGCACAATGTATAGACAGTTTCAAGGTGATTTGTAGACACTGTATTAGGGACATTATATAAAACCTCGTGATAAAATGAATGTCCATTTATTTACAATACTGTATAAACATGAAAACAGTTTACAGCAAAATATCATAAGACAGACCTAATACCCCATTTCAGACCAACCACCTAGGGATGCCAGTCTCCTGGTGGGACCTGGGGTCCCCCAAAAATTACAGTTCATCTCCATACTACAGAGATCAGTTCCTCCAAAGAGAATTGATGCTTTGGAGGGTGGACTCTGTGGCATTGTACCCCACTGAGCTCTCTGTCCTCCCCAGGCCCAATCCCCAAATCTCCACGGGTTTTCCCGATCTAGATCTGGCTACCCAAGCCCCCCATTCCCCACTGGTGGCCAGGGGGGACCCAGCAACCCTAATCAACACCTGCATAAAATACTAAAACTAAACATTTTATGCATCCCATGGGAGACATGGAGGGATGGAAAGAGACCATATTTCCCACAGTAGCTCTTTCCAGTCCATCAGGGCAATCTCTAGAATGGGCCACCACTGTCCCTATTTTGTGTTTCTTGTTAATTCTGGAGACACAACCTGAGAACTTGTGGCCATGACCAGGTCAAATCATGTGTGGTTAGTTTCAGTATCTGCAAACTGTAAATGCCATTGTACATCAAAGTTAATGCAGATTTGTATTTGCTCAGTTCCAGTGCCCTAGAATGCTTACAAGATAGGCTAAGTCTGAAATATTACTGTGAAGAAATGGGGGAAAGGAATGAAAAGAAATTGATTTAGAATATATTATTTCCCCCCTGTATTAATACATAGTGGGGAATTATCCAAAGGGCTAGGATTACGGCATAAAGTTAGATACAGGAGTCTTAACAATCCAAGGCCAAATGCAAATTCACGTGAGGCATCAAGCACAGAGATCGCTGCGGATAGTAACGGATGTCTTTTTGCCTTGAACCTTTTCTAACTCTAAAGTATGGCTTTGGCTAGTATTATTTATTTTCATGTTGCCATTATAAGATGACAATCAGGTGCCCCACCTTTGGAAACAGCTGTGTAGTGAGAAGTCTTTCCCTATGATTCAGTTGTAGTATGATCAAAGGAAAACTGACCCATTTTCAAAAGCTAGCTTCTTTAGAAACATTATGCATTAAATCTGATAGTGTCCAAACATGTTTTGACTGCTTATCATGATGGACGAAGTTATGATATTAGTTCTAAGAGACAACACATATCTAATACTAGAGATCTGTGAATGGGTTCCCCAGTGTTTTCATTTTTACCTTATTCCCCAGTGTTGTCATTTTTAACTTAAAGGAGGAACTTAAAGGATCCAAGCAACAATTCCGGGCAAGAATGAATCGACATGCACTGCACCCCTTTTCTGCCCACCAATCCTCACCCACAAATGTTCAGAATGCAGCCCCCCTTCCTGCTTGCTGTATTCACTTCCCATGTCATAGCAGCAACAAAAATTGAGAACTGACAGAGGGGTATTTGCGGAGGGAGTATTTACAGGAGAGAATCAGTGGATGAGGTTAGGATTAAGTTGCATCCCCCCATCTGCTGACTCTCTCTTGCAATGGATTCCCAACCTCTGTATAAATCTATATGGGAAACCCAGGGATAGAACACTCATGTTCAACATAACAAATTTTATACCTCATAATTTCCACTGCCGCCTTGAATGAACTCAGTCCAATCTCTCAAGTAACTAGTAAATATTTCACACACATTTGTAATTTTCCAGGAAACATTTCATGTTAAAAGTGGAGAGTGGTTTGCGTTGAATTTTTTATAACTAAAGATGGCTGAAACCTCAAGCTGCTAAAACTGCAAAAGTGATGCTGGCACTTCTTCCAAAACATGTAAGTTAGGTTCTCTTGAATCATACCTTCTGTTTTTAACACTCTGAGTTAAGAAAAGAACCTTCACTTTCACACATCCCCCCACTTGTGCCTCCTCTTCTGCATATCCTAACAAAACCTCTTGCTATCTGTTGTTCCAGTTTGAACAACAGAATGGCAAAAGAACCTGACAGAGGAAGCTGGGGATATGTTGGAGACTGAAACTTAACTTGACCCACATACTTAAATCCCTGCACACTCCATTAAGGCATATGCCTTCAAGTATTGTAGAGTAATTTTAAAGTTTAATTACTGGTCCCAAGCATGAATATTAAAGTATTCCTAGAGCAGCTTTTTCTTCATGTACAATTATATACCTATGAAAGGGAACAAAAAAGGGAGACCAGGGAGGAACGGATATGTTCCTTCTCATTCCTTTTTTGTTGTTGTGAGCCCTTTCATATCAACCATTTTTGCTACTGTTCAAGATTCATACGTTTCTTTCAAATTACTTTTGGGCTTTTTTTTTTACACCACCTATATAGCACTTTGATCTCCTCCTCACCTTTCTGCATAATTTCAGTGGCAACTATAGCACTGGGAAAGTGTGAATGGTGCACAGCAGTGCCCTTGTACGGCAAAGTTTAGAATCCATAACTGGCCCAATTAGTTCTATAGCGCCACCATTTTTATTGCTGGAAGCAAGCAGATCAGTCAAAGATTGATGGATTCCCCAAGTCAAACTGAAAACTAAGTGGCATGCAGTAATTAATGCGTTCTCTTTGCCTGTTCCCACACTCAATTTGGTGAGATCCAGTTTGGTGTAGTGGTTAAGAGCGTGGACTCTAGCCTGGGAGAACCAGGTTTGATTCTCCACTCCTCCACATGCAGCTGCTGGTATGACCTTGGGTCAGTTACAAGTTCTTTCAGAGCTGTTCTCTCAAGGGCAGTTCTCACCCACCTACCTCACAGAGGAGGGGGGAGGGGAAGGGAGGGAAGGGGAAGGGAAAGGGATTGTAAACCGCTCTGATGCTCCTTCAGGTAGTGACGGGTGGGGTATAAATCCAATCTCCTCCTCCTCCTCCTTCCTCATCTGAACCCTGCCTGATCCCTCAAAGCCTTGGCGGTTGCTATAAGCCAAGTCAGTAGACATGGGTAAGGAACTGCTTACTCTTTGTTGTTGTTGTTTGATTTGGTATTTTAACTCACAATGCAGCAGAAAGTTTTCTGGTATACCACCAACTTAAGCATCTTCCTAATGCCTATGAACTACAGGCTGAAAGGCTACTTTGTCTGAATGGTAATGCAATGAAATGCAACGTTCCTACCAGTTTAGTGCCTTCAGACTGATTCTGCATATTCCATTTTTAATTTGAATACTGCATGGAGGTTTTAAGGTTACATTACATTAAACATTTCCAATAGTTTGGTTGTAAAAACAGAAGTTCCAGGATACTGCACAGCTGGAAAAAGTACAAAGGAGGGTAACCAAGATGATCAAGTGGTTGGAGCACCTTTCCTATGAGGAAAGTGTAAAAAGTCTAGGACTCTTCTGTCTAGAAGAAACATGGCTAACAGGAGACATGATAGGTTATAAAAACTATGCATGATGTAGACAAAGAGGATAGAAAGAACATTTTTTCCTCTTCTATAGTACAAGAACTCGAGGGCACTGAATGAAATGGTTGGAAAATAGATTCAGGACAGACAGGGAAATACTTCTTTACTCAATGAATAAATAAATGGTGGTATTCACTGTCAGTGGAGGTCATGATTGCCATAACCATAGTTAGCTTTAAAGGTGCTTGGGCAGATTTATGGAGGCAAGGTCTATCAATAGCTACTAGCCATGCTAACTAGCCGTGTTGACTTCATTTATAGAGGTAGCATTTATAGAGGTAGCATTTATAGAGGGGACGGCAAAGGATGAGATGGCTAGACAGTGTTATTGATGCAATGAACATGAAATTAAGCAAACTTCAGAGCACGACAGAAGACAGGAAGGCCTGGCGTGATGTGGTCCATGGGGTCACGAAGAGTCAGACTCGACTGTACATGTTCCGTCTGGCGCTACAGTACAACTTAATAACAACGACAAAAACCTCTAAATCCCAGGCCCCGGAGGCAGCAGTAAGGAAGGGCCTTGGCTTCTATCCCATTTGTCTGGTCTTTCAGGGCAACTGGTTGGCTGCTGTGCAAATATTGTTACCAACCTCCAGGTGGTGGCTGGAGATCTCCTGGGATTACAATTGATCTCCATGGGACTGAAATCAGTTCATCTGGAGAAAATGGCTGCTTTGGTGGGTGGACTCTATGACATTAATACCTTCCTGAAGTCCCTCTCTTCCCCAATCCCCACCCTCCTCAAGCTTCACCTCCAAAATCTCCAAGTATTTCCCAACTCAGAGCTGGTAACTTAATGTAAAAAGCAATATACTGGACTAGATGGACCACTCATCTAAGTCAGTATGCTCTTACATTTTGATGTGCTTAAGCTTGTTTCAGAACCATAACCCTCCAAGAATCCATGACATACAAGAGCAAAATATCTGTATAGAGTGTTGGTGATAATTCACTCTGCACATGTTCAAAGATAATTTTAATTTCTCATTACTCCATAATCTAAGGATGAACACCAGCATTCAAAATAAGTAATTCTACCCAGCTTGTTATATATACCCTAATAAATCCTAGATTCTGCAGTTCTAATGCCACCTCTTAGCAAAATTTCAAGGTATCTGAGTATTTACTAGGAATGTGCAAAAACTGATTTTTTTTGGCTCCATTATACCCTAGGGAATGGTCCCCATAGGGTAAAATGGAGAATTGATCTGGGGGTATCTGGGGCTTGCGGGGCTGTTTTTTGGGGTAGAGGCATCAAATTTGCAGCATAGCTGCTGGAGCCTCTCCTTTAAAAACCCAAGTTTAAAAAAGATTGGACCAGGGGGTCCAATTCTATGTGCCCCCAAAGAAGGTGCCCCCATCCCCCATTGATTTTAATGGAAGATGCGGGTATTTAAAGGGATCACAGTCCTTTTAAATCCCTCCTCCAAGCCACATGACTCCATGGCTTGGAGAACTCTGAAGGCATTTAAAGGGCTCACAGTCCCTTTAAATGCCTTCCGAGTGAACAAACACCATCTGGAGAAACAACGGGCATTTAAAGGGACTGTGAGCCCTTTAAATGCCTTTGAAGTTTTCCAAGCCACAAAGTCATGCAACTTGGAGAAGGCATTTAAAGAGACTGTGAGTCCTTTAAGTCCCCTTTGTTTGTTTATTCAGTAGTCCTGATTTTTGGGATTTTCAGGGCTTGGCCATTTTGGATAGAAGAACAATATCCTAAATCTATATCCTGCTGAATCAAGACCCAAGAAAGGCATTTTTCAGGTATTTTTCCAGCTCGCACACCCCTAGTATTTCAGATCCATTAGACATCCTTGGTAAACTAGGAGGGAACACCATTCCTTATCAGCCTTTTAAGACTTGTCCTATTCTCCTATTTCCTCATTATATCTGCCTATTACATTTTTATTGACCATTCGAGGAGCTCACTGAACCATCCATAGTTTTCTCTTCTACACTTGATCCTTGTTGCAACCCTGTGGCTCAAGATGACACAGTAAGCTGGCATGATGTCTGGATTTAAGCCCAGGTCTCCTCAGTCATAGTGTGGTATAGTGGTTAGTCCTTGGACTGGCTATCTTTATATAAATATACACTTCCTGTTTTCCAACTCTCATGCCTGTGTTGTTAAAAAGCGTTGTTGTTGTTTTTCACTGTAGGGTAACAACTGGGCTATATGAATATAAGCCAACTGTAGCCTTTTACTTTAAGAAAGCAGAAAGGGTATGTGGATAACTGATGATACCTGGGAAGAACAAGGAAGAAACTGCTATAGCAGCATCTTCTCACAATGCATTTGTATTCACAATGCCAAAGTGCAGCCTCTGAGATGTAGCCTGGCAACCTTACCTGGCAACCAAATTCTCAGAAGCTCTCAACAGTATACAAAACTGAATGTGAGCTCATGAGCATCTTCAAATTAAGGGATAATTATCAGAAAAGCGACCCATTCACCAGTCCATATTTCATGGTAATACAGTTCAGAATAACATCTTATTCCATAATGTATATTTATGCGCTTACAATTCATTAAAAGATCACTCAGTTCATTACTGGCTTCTAAAGTATTCCATTTTTGTATGTTGTCATATTGCCAGAGTCTACCTTGCTATGAAAATGTGAGCAGTTAAGGTTTTTATAAATATGAAATGAAAAAAAAGTGTTGCCTAATTAAAACGGAAATATTTTGAAGGCAAATATTGTCTTTGGAGAAACCCCTCCTGAAATTATTAGCTAGGACAGGTTGTTTTTAGTTAAGACAAAGCTGTTTCTTCCTACATCTTAGAAAGACAGGACAAATATCAAAGGGAAATTGCAAGCTTTATTTGAGGAAAATTTATAGCCACGTATATCAATTTGATACACATACCTAACCAATCTTTCAGAATGATCTATAGGTGCTTCCTGGGTAATACTGTCTTCCAGGCCCTTTTTAAAATCTGGGCTGTTTATCAGCTCAGTCATAAACATGCTTGTGTTACCTACACCCCCAATGACATTGTGACCTGTATCTGAGAGCCCGGAAAGTGGGTGCCAGTCAGAGTAGACAATACTGACAACCAACAGTCTGATTCAGGATAAGGCAACTTCATGTGTTCATTTCATTGTTCTATTACATTGACATCATATCACGGAGCACCAAGAAAATGGAACAAATATTTCTTATGGCTTGAACCTATTATTTTATTTATGTAAAACATTTCTCTGAGGCCTTTCTACCTACAGGACCTACAGTGTGTCCTGTGACCTGTGGCATTCAGGTCCAGCAGTTAACCAGACTGCCTTCCCACGTGTCATCCAAAGCAGTGAACAGGGAATGTCTGCACTTCCTGGTCTAGCCCACCCATCCTCTGCATCTGTTAGTATGAACAAGTTCCTCCCTATTGTTGGCTACTGTCAAAACAACTGTCACAAGGGCATAAGAAAAGCCTTGCTAGATCAGACCACTGGTTCATCTAGTGCAGTAGCCTGTTTCACACAGTAGTCAACTAGTTGCCTTGGAGGGCATCTGTCCTATCTCAAGGCAAGGAAAGCAGAGTCCTGCAGGTCTGCACTGTCTGCCTTGACTAGCCTTCAACCCCCTTTGCAGCAGTATTATTTCCCCATCATACACAATTTGTGACTATAGACGTAAGAGGCATCAGAAGCCGTACACATAACCTCTTGCCTTTCCACAATTGTGAAACAAAGGGCCTTCCCTACCCTACTAGAGGAAGTAGGTCTAAGGTGTAAATCCAGTAAGAAGATATATAAAATCTACTGCAGTATAGTATTGGGGTTCTACTGTCATTGTTCACACTGTACTCAAATTGTACTATGGCCACAAGCAACATTTTCACACTCTTTTTGCAGTTCCCAAACATATGGAGTTGAAAGCAACAAGATGAAAAAAAAATCCACTAATTGTTTTGATAAGATGAATACTCTATTTTCGTTGCCTTGTTTTCATACTTGAAGATCAAGGATAACCGACGTCAAAACCCTTTTGTCTAATTCCACACTAGCTGAGGGGATGTGACTCAGACTCTTTGAAGTGCTTCCGTATCTGTGCTACTTTCCTGAGTGAAAGAGCTCATCACTTTGAACGTTACTAGCTTAGATCTGTAACTAATAAGGGTTGCCGTATTTCAGTGGATATATTTCCAAACTTGCTCGTATAATGTAAACACATATTTGAATTAACTAGCAAGTTAGTTGCTTGAAAAGATGGACTGTCAAGAATCAGTTATACACTTTTCTCTTTTCAGATAATTGTAGTGCTGGCATTGTTATACCTCATGGGAAATTTCACACTGATATTTAGTAGCCCAGCAGCTATGATATGGCTGTACCATATCATCTCAGCTATTAGGTTAGATGGAGTTCATTTTTGTATATAAATTACTTAAAGGTTTATATACATATGAGCAGGGGTCATTTCGTAGAAAAAGAGCTAGGGGAACTCATTAGCATAACTCATTAGCATATGCCACACCCCCTGACATCAGGGGCCTGGCGGTGGACCTGCAAGGCCAGCGGGATTGCGAGGAAGCCCCGCCAAGGCCCTCCCTGGCCCCAGGCAGGCAGGGGTGGGGAGAGGCGGGGAGGAAGCAACTTACCCTCCCTCTTCTCCTGCCTCCTCCTGGCTGAATGAGGGCTGGAAGCGGGGCGGCCGGAAGCAGGGGGCAGGGCTTCGTCATGTGCCCCGCCCTCCTGCACCTCACCCGGGGGAACTGCGTTCCCCCGCGTTCCCCCCCGAAATGACCTCTGCATATGAGTACCCTGTACCACAGATATACAAATATGCCCTTTCCCCATTTCTCTTTGGTTTTATAGCTGGTTTCTTTCACACCATTTTAATGCCATTTATATACAATTTATACACAAAATTACTTCAAGTTACGTGTCATTTTTAATAGGAAAAAGATCAGTACAAGGAAACAGAAAATACCACTAAAATAAAGACACATGGAGCCAATTGACAGAAGAGACGTAGAGTCAAAATGAAGAAATCCAAGCTGAACCAGAAGGAATAAGATATTCAGTAACATTCCTAACTTCTACCTGCATTTTCAATTATTTGAGTTCTGTTGAAGATCACTTTAACCACATACACCCAACTGAAGAGCTTTGTGAATCACACTGCTAATCTCATTGATTAACATTGGCTTAAGGGCAAATAGACTCTATTTAAGTGATTTGTAGGTTCTAGTCAAGCATAAATATTGGATGATTACTTCCATTTAATGGGGGATACTGTGATGAGCCTGACCCATACTGGCTCTTATTTCAAAGGTTTTGCCATCTGAAGGATGATAGCCTTCATTTCAAAAGGGCAACACAACACATCTTAGGAACCTGCAAACCCTAAATTGGTACATGTGCATTAATTTAATTCTTTTCTTCACAGTGCCATCCTAAGAACTGTTTCATGGGAGTAAGTCCAATTAAGTAGACTTCAGTAGGATTCGGAACAGACCTGCTTAGGAGGATTGCACTATACATCTAATACATCACCCAGGCAATACTAAGCAGGAACCAGTCAGGCTTCTCCAGAGAAGGGTTATGTAGAAATCTGATCATTCTTAGAACTTCTGACCTAAATGCTAATACACTTGTCTCTAGGTAGAAATACAGTCTCCCATCAGCCTTCTTTAGCACAATGAATGAAAACTACTATTTGGCGTAAACTTTCCAGATTGGCTTTTTACAAACAACACTTCTAAGGACTTGTAAGGTACTGATAGGTTCATGTCCTGTGGTGGGAGTGGACACCCTCTTCTCAGTATTGAAGGGAAATAACTGCAGCTCCTGTAAGATTTAGATTCAGTTTGGTTTAGCCTCCTTGTGAAGTCTACTACTATGGTTAAAGGTTTAATTTCTGGTTTCATTTATCTCTAAACAGTGTGTGTCTAGGGTATCAATAGCTAGTTGCCTGCCTCCCAGAGCGTGGATATATCTTGAACATCAAGGGAAATGACTCACTAAAAATAAATTTATTTCTCTGTTAACTGCATTAATATGGCAGTGGTTTTGAAGCTTTGAATTTACATATGGATTTGAACATTTGGTTGTGCTGTAGGCTACTTATTAGGTAAGCAGATATTTTGGATTTTATAGAGTGTTGCCAAACTCCAGATGGGGACTGGAGATCTCCTGGAATTACATGTGATTTCCAGATGAAAGAGACCAATTCCCCTGAAGAAAATGGCTGCTTTGAATGGAAGATAACAGTTCTCAAAGTTGGAGCTGTTTCAGCCAATAAAGGTAGAGGGTAAACCCCTCTTTTAGGCTCTATATCCCTCACACTGTATTAATAATTTTATTAATATATTTATTCAGTGACTCATACAAATAAGGATAATCAGAATAAGAACCATGTGTCAGACAGCTGTTTGAACTTACAACATTTGCTTTTACTATACAAGTGGTGACCTATGATATTGATGGGGGGGATACTAAACTTTGCCCCCACAGTTGCAGACCCTAAGCCTGCCATGGCTCCCAGACTCTGTGTCCAGCACAGCTCCATGGATCACCCACCATCACTGCCCCCAGATCCAACACAGCTCCCAGCCTCCAGCACCAGATGCCTCCCCCCACCATCACTACCACCAGGCCCAGTGCAGCTCCCTAACCCCTCACCATCAATGCTGCTGGGCCCAGTGCAACTCCAAGCCTCTGCCACCGAGCCTGATGTAGCTACCTCCCCCACACACACTATCACTGTTGCCAGGCCTGTTGCAGCTCCTGGCCTCCTGCACCAGACCTGGCTGGTCCCCTGGCTCCCTTTCCATTGCTGCCCCTGGGCCCACCATGGCCATTAGGTATTAGAAAAGAGAAATACCATTTGGAAACACTGTTGAGAGAACTGATGATGAAATAAATACAAACATAAGATTACAGGTACACATTTGGGTGTCCAGTAGGGTTGCCAACACTGGCTTGGGATAATCCTGGAGATCTGAGGCAGAGCCTTTGGAGGGCAGAGTTTGGGCAGGAGAGGGAGCTCACTGAGGATATGATGCCATAGGTGGCTGCCATCGGTAGCTGCCCTTTTCTCCAGGGGAACTGATCTCGGAAGTCTGGAAGTCAGTTGTGATTCCCAGAGAACTCCATACCCCACCTAAAGGTTTGTAACCCTAGTAAAGGTACCCCCCCTGTTGATTTTAGTAACAGACGGTTTCATCCCACATGCCCCCTCACACCCTGCCCCACTGCTTAAAGCTTCTTTGCAGGCTGCAGCTCACACTGTATAATTTGGGCCCTCCATGTTGCAGCCCTTGAGATGACTTCACTAAGGCAGCTGAGCTGGGGATAGTAAAAAGGGCCAAATCCAAGTCTTAAAAGAAGAGATGAGCAAATGTTCCTTTTTTTTTTTTTAAACACAACACATTTTTTTATATTTTATGTCAATGGGTTCAGTTCACACTATTAGTGTTATAGATGCACATTACTTATACTTATTTATTTATTTATTTATTTATTTATTTATTTATTATTTCGATTTTTATCCCGCCCTCCCCGTAGGCTCAGGGCGGCTTACAAGGCACACTGCCGATATAGTACATCCATAAAACATTAAATATTAATAATTAAATAATACATAGTATCAAATATTAAAACATCATATATACAAAGCAATAATCGGTGCTCATTTCCTAATAGCAAGATGGCGATCTCCTAAAGTCTCATCCTCTTTATCAAAGTGCCCACATCGTGATGACCCTGTCCACAGGCTTGGGGCATAGATGGTACTTGTGATAAAAATGCGCAATAAAGAATGCTGATTTATTGATGCATGACTTTTACAGCAAATTTTGGTGCAAGGATACAGAAAGCAGTGCAAAAATCAAGAATCATGGGTTTGAATCACACAAGGGAAAAGGACAACAAGTTTAAAAAGCAAGGACGACAAATTCAGAATCACTTCAAAGCTGAAGCCTTCCCAGAGATCTATGGATTCCAGGATGTGTCAGCTATGCTATCAGTGCTCAGAGGCTCAGATACTGGAGAGGAATTCAAAAAGTAAGTGTGTGTTCAACAGTTCCTACAGAGTCGAGGAAAATATGGTGGTGCCTCAGACAGGATTCCTTGACCCCCAGTGGCATGGGTCAGGAACCCCTATGGTTCTTCCTTGGCCCCTATTCCCAGCAGTTTCTTCTCGCTTTGTTTTCTCTTGCAGGTATACTTTGTGATCCCTTGTGGGTTCACCTGCACCACTATGCCAAACTCCCAGGTGCTGTTCAGACAAGTAACTGACAGGGTCATGGCTCTGCACCCCTCTTCTTCTTTCCCTCCCTTCTCCTCCTCTGCCTTGGGGCTTGGAATGCTAAAATAAACCCCTGCCCAGCCACCCGGAAAGTTTCCCTATAAGGAATGATGGAGCCAAAAAAATTGGAAACCCAACCTCCCATATTCACAAATCCATGTACCGTACTAGTATTTGGTAATATCTAGAATACCACTATTTTTCAGATCCAATATACCCGAATTTTTAAAAAAGGTTTTTTTCTGCCCCCCCCCCCCCAGGCTGAGATGACGAACAAAAGCAGTCATTTGGTTACTCCAGCTGGACTTGATGTAAAGAGCGCTAGCTCTCTTCTTATGACCTTGATCTATCGTCTTCCCTGTCCCTAGCCCATAAATTATCTCTCATTAGGAGAGCAGAATTTGCTAAAAGGTACCGGGTGATCATTTTATCAATGAAAGCGTTGCCAGTTCAATTACACAGCTGATTAATAATCAGTAAAGCAGAGGGGAAGAGGCAGAGATGGTCAATTAAAAAAGGATGTCAAAGGGCATAAAAGACAATATTTGCTTTGGGGGTTCTGATAAAAGGATTTCAAGCAATTATTTGCAGATTCTGCCCCCCCATTTTCTATAGATCTAATTTATAGACACTGACATTAAAACAAGAACTACAAACTGTTTTCCCCACCCAGTGATCATCATTCTGGTTTATAACCAAGGGAAATACGTTATTCAGCTGCATATTCTGTGATATGTGGTGCACAAGGCGTGGTTAAGATGAAATGACACTTATCATTGCATACTTAGAAAAACGCCCTGGAGACCAATAAAAGAGCATATGGCAACAGGAAGTCATCAGCTGAATTGCAGTCACTATTAACAGTGGACATTTAAACGTACTGAAGGCAAGTGGCAGCTCACTTGAACTGCTGGGCCTCAGTAGGGTTCTGCTTTGTTCTGGGTTAACTGCATTTTCTAGGTCAAATCTTGAAAAGGAAAAGTAACATTAAGCACTCCGTTTCCAGAAGAGATTAAAAAACATTGCACATTTCTGTGCTGTTCTTGCATAAGAACAAAGCACCATTCCCTTTATATTTGGACAAGGCATTTACCATGACAACTGATCCTAAGGGAAAGCTGAAGATGGGGGCAGATAAAGGTAGGTTAGCTGGTGGGTAGGAAGCAGGATTCTGCCAACCTAGCAGTTCAAAAGCAAGAAACTGCAAGTAGATAAATAGGTACCACTTCAGTGGGAAGGTAACAGCGTTCCGTGTACCTTGGTGTTTAGTCATGCCAGCCACATAACCACGGAAATGTCTTCAGACAGCACTGGCTCTTCGGCTTTGAAACGGAGATGAGCACCGCAACCCTAGAGTCGGATTCGACTGGCTTTCGAGCAAGGGAACTTTTTTAGGAAGCAGGAAAAGGGGAGAGCTTATGGGGGCTTTTTAGGGAAAAGAAAGAGGAAATAGTGAAGGAGCAGAAAATGTCATGCTCCCTACAAGTCATTGCAGGCCCCTACTTGTAATACTTTTGGGGAAAATGGGTGCCCAGAAACTGGAAATTGTTTGGAAATTAAAAATTCACTGGTTTAGTTCACACAAGGAAGAAGTGAAACTGAAACTGAGATTTGGGGATCCAGAATGGAGGTATGAAAAGTTGTCTCTACTCTCACGACTGTTTCTGGTCTTAGCCTTCCTCACACAGATTCCTTTTCTACATAGTCTATGTAAAGTTTCATTCTCAGCCTAGCAACTATTCCTTCCCACAGTAGCTTGATTGTGAACATTCTGATCTTGACAACAGTGATTCCTGAGCATTTGGAATGTTCATGGACAGAGCTCAGCCAGGTAGTGTGAGAAGCTTTACTGCCACAAGGTCTGCAATCCAATGATCATAGGTTGCGTTGTGATGCAGCCCTAAAACAGATCTGATCCCAACAGGGCAGGGAAAGTGTTCGTGAAAATGCTCAGAAGCAGCAAAAGTGGTGTTTTTTTGGGGGGGTGACTGGGGGATTGCTACAAAAGGAATAAAAATGTTTACTACTCAGGAACTAATTTCCTCACTTTTAACCAGCCTCAGCATAAAGGCCAAAGCAGACTGGATATTTATCTTTGGGTATCATCACATGTATGGAGCTGCGGTGGCTCAAGTGTTTAAGACGCTGAACTGCAGGCTGGGGAAGGTCAGTAGTTCAGCAGTTCAAGACCCGGGTGCCGCAAGACGGGGGGAGCTCCCGTCTCTAGTTCCAGCTCCTGCCAACCTAGCAGTTCGAAAGCAAGAAATTGCAAGTAGATAAATAGGTACCACTTCAGTGGGAAGGTAACAGCGTTCCGTGCGCCTTGGTGTTTAGTCATGCCGGCCACATGACCACGGAAATGTCTACGGACAGCGCTGGCTCTTCGGCTTTGAAACGGGGATGAGCACCACAACCCTAGAGTCGGATTCGACTGGCTTTCGACCAAGGGAACCTTTACCTTTACCTATCATCACATGTACTCCATGATCCCTTCATCACTGAGATCTCTGCCCTTACTCTCCTTATTCTTTTGCCTTTCAGAGGAAGTCTGGAGATGGTGCACAAAAAGCAATGGGCAAGAACTGGACTGTTGCCAGAGCATGGACAGTGTGAAGAAGCCAAATGTGGAGAGTCACTGGAGTTCCCATATCTTTTCCACCAGTAGTTTTTGTACACTTCTTTATTACTCATGATCCCTGAATGGCTGGGGTCACTAAGTGAAGAAGAAGAAGAAGAAAGAAGTCCTGTTTAAAGAAGGAAGGGTGCCAAACCACCAGCAGCAGATTGAATAGCTATAGGTACAAAAGAAGAAGAGGAAGATAATGATGAATACTCTCATCATTAAAGTCATTTTGGAAATATTTCAGCCCCCCCCCCCCCCCCCCCCCCCCAGGACTGTAGTCCTAAAAACTGAAACTGCTGCGCTATTGGGCCAATGTGGTGGCTGCTTTTATGCTATGGCCCATTTCTGCACATATAAGTGTTGCCATAGACTGGGATTTCTATCACATGGCAAGCTTTGCACGTTGCTTTAATTCGATGTTCCTGATTTCCTGACTCAACACAACAATGCATAAATCATGCTGGCCATTGCACACAATGTCAACAGTCCCCATGGTTGTTCCTTTCTAGCCTGTCACATGTCGAGGGAGATGAAATGCAAAGCAGCTGGTGCCTGAATCAGATCAGGCAGGAGGTATTCTCCAGGTATAATTTCACCTTGACTCTTCACTGTGCAAAAGCCATTAGTAATTCTACTGTGCTGCAGGGAATGTGAGGCCAAAGGAGGGGGGCTGCATTTTTACTGTATGTGGTATGTGCTAATGAAGTCTTAAGAAAGTTTAAAAATCATTTGGAAACCGAAGACATTTGCAATGCTTTAGTTTTGCTTCCCATTATCTTAGTAAAGCGGACTGTGGAAAGCACTTTAAAAAAAAGAGAAAGCTATAGTGCTTAAAAATAAGAAGCAAAAATAAATAAAACACAACAATTCAAATAATGTTAATGCACTGACATTAAGAAAGTACAATTTAAAAACCAAAATAGAGAGAAAATTAACCTCTGGAATTATAAATGGTTTCAAATCATGCACAAATTGGCCCACAGAAATCAGCACTTGAAAGGACTGGAAAAAAGAGAGAGAAAACCATGAGCAGATGAAGTGAGGTGGGTCATGTAACCTGACCATCTGAAAGGGCAGCCACATTGATTTTATTTATCAAACAATGTCTATTCAATTTCACCTGAAGTCTTCAAGAAAGTACAGACTATAATTTAGGGTTGCCAGGTCCCTGGCCACCCAGGGGGGGTAGAGTTGCCAGACTCCTGGAGATTTGAGGATAGAGGCTGGGAAGGGCAGGGACCTTAGTACAATGCCATAGAGTCCACCCTCCAAAGCAGCCATTTTCTCCAGAGGATCTGATGTCTGTAGGCTGGAGATGAGGTGCAATTCCAGGGGATCCCCAGGTCCCACCTGGAGGCTGGCGTCCCTACTATAATTATATATTTTAGTATTTGTACCCTGCTTTTCTCCACAAGGAGCTGCAGTGGCTCAAGTGGTTAAGACACTGAACTGCAGGCTGTGGAAGGTCAGTAGTTCAGCAGTTCGAGACCCGGGTGCCGCATGATGGAGTGAGCTCCCATCTCTAGTTCCAGCTCCTGCCAACCTAGCAGCTCGAAAGCAAGAAATTGCAAGTAGATAAATAGGTACCACTTCGGTGGGAAGGTAACAGTGTTCTGTGCGCCTTGGTGTTTAGTCATGCCGGCCACATGACCACAGAAACGTCTTAGGCTTTGAAATGGAGATGAGCACCACAACCCTAGAGTCGGATTTGACTGGCTTTCGAGCAAGGGAACCTTTACCTTTACCTTTTTTCTCCACAAAGGTATCCAAAGTGGCTTACAACAAAAAAAAACCCACTACATAGATAAACTACTAAACAATTAAATACAAAACTACATCTTTGGTTGGTTCAGGTTCATGCACTGGCTTGTCTAAAGAGATGGGCTGTCAGCTGTGCCTAAGAGGCAATGGGGTACAGGCTCATGCCTCTGGCCTTACCAAAACTTTATAGGTACATGAACAGAAAAAGGAAGACAAAGCATCA
>NW_015166506.1:117501-152278 GCF_001447785.1 Gekko japonicus
GCATCAGATTAATCTGTTTAAAATGAAAAAAGGTTGCCTTGTGCCTGGCTGATCAGAAATCAGGTCAATGTCGCAAACCAGACTACATGGCTGTCTGGAGTTCTCAAGATCAAAGTTAGAGTCCAGTGGCACCCTTAAGACCAACAAAGTTTTCTTCAAGGTGTGAGCTTTTGTGTGCAAGTACACTGCATCCGACTCCGTCTTTGTTGGTCTTAAAGGTGCCACTGGACTCTAACTTTGTTCTATCACTTCAGACTAACACATCTGCCCACCTTGATCTATCTTCATTGAGTTTTAAAGGATAGGCACTGAATGTGTGCATATTCACAAGACACAGAATATTATGTGCTTTTGGAGAAACGTATGTTTACATTGGATGGCACTGTTAATCACTGTGTGAGGAGGAGAAATCTAAATTCCTCTCCTACAAGGGCATTCAGTGACCCTACTTGCAATAAACAACACAGAAACCTCATGAACTGTATTGAACAGAACAGAGCACTAATGTAGCAAAACTTAGAGGAGCTTTTTTTTTTTTTGCATGATTATACCAATCCAACCCATATCAATTGTATATCATGGGCCAGCTATCTCAAATGGGGCCTTTTCATAACATACAGTTAGCAATTGTCACTCTGAGGTATTCATAGTGTTCTTATTTGAAAATCACGGGGTCAGTTTGCCAGGTGGATTCATTTAGTAACCTGTTTGATTGCTGGTTTCATAATCATCAGTGCTATCAACGTGGCACACAGATATGGAATAGATTCCTGACCTAAATCAGATTGTTCTGATTGTGTTAATCTGCCAGAAGCAACATCTTCAAATACAGCCAATAAATCTTTGACATAAGCTGACACTGAGCTCATCCAAATAGCCCTTGTATCATGCCTTTTGCCATGTACAGCCCTTCCGACACAACTTCACTGGCATGAAGATTACTCCTGCAGTATGCTTTGTCCCCTGACCTGGATGGCCCAGGTTAGTCCAGTTTCATCAGATCTTGGAAGCTAAGCAGGACTGGCTTTGGTTAGTGCTTGGATGAAAGACCACCAAGGAAGTCCAGGGTTGCTACGCAGGGGCGGGCAATGGCAAACCACCTCTGTTTGTCTCTTGCCGTGAAAACCCTACAGGGCATCACCATATGCCAGCTGCGACTTGACAACACTTTTCACCACCAGCATGCTTTGCATAATGACCAGTGTTCCCTCTAAGCTAGCTCACAGTTTTTTAGCCTCTGGCTCACACATTTTTGTCTCAGCTCAGGAAGGATGGCTCTGGAGCAAACTAATTTTGGCAGTAGCCAAATCGCTCGCTCACAGCTTGAATGCCAGTAGCTCACAAAGTAGAATTTTTGCTCACAGGACTCTACAGCTTAGAGGGAACATTGATAATGACCTGAGCACGTGGTTGTGACTATGATCTTCTGTATCCTTTACTGCTGCTACTTATAATTTGGGTAAGAATCCCATATGTTTGGCTCAGCCCCCAGAATTATCATTCCCATTCAGCCTGTTGCCATGAGGGACTGTGCCACTGAGAGGCAACTCCCATACCACTATGTGAATTGCAGCACCAGAAATGGAGTAAGATCCTCTTTCCCACTTGTCTAAATGGGATGGAGGAGCTTGTCCTGGATCTTACTTGTTCCGTTCGGACTCTCCAGTCCTCCAGCTCTTTGAAATGCTCCGCACTGCTTTGTATTGTGATAATGTATGGGATTGTGGTGAATGACTAGGTTTGCCAGGGGACTGGAGATGTCCTGGAATCACAACTGACTTCCAGACTAGTGATCAGTCCCCCTGGAGAAAAATGGCAGCTTCAGAGGGTGAACTAGATGGCAGCGTATCCCTGCTAAGCTCACCGTCTTCCCCCAATGCTGCCCTGTATAGACTACACCACCAGATCTCCAGGGATTTCCCAAACTGGTGTTTTGCAACCATATGAATGACTAGCAGTACCACCCTAAAGAGAGTTACACCCTTCGAAGCCCTTTTTTTTTTGTATTTTTGCATTTGTGTGTGTATGCGTGTGTGTGCCTGTGCCTGGAAGTCATGGCAACCTCTGGTGACTCCTACTGGGGCATGGAGGACATTCAGAGAAGCAGCATGATAGCCTGCCTCTGCCTCCCAGCCCTGGTATTCTCTGGTGGTCTCCCATCCAAATACTTGCCAGGGTCAGCCCTGCTGAGCTTCCGAGATCTGGCAAGATCAGGCTTGCCTGGGCGATCCAGGTCAGAGCACCTTTCTAAGTCTACTGACTCTGCTTAGGGTTGCATTATAAGGCATTAAAACTGCAATATATTAGGATCATTAACAGTATGAAAGAGAAAATCTATAGGTTCTGCACCGTAAATATTAAAGTTGGTATTCTGGTGCTCACTGATGCTGAGTGTTATTTGTATTCAAGAGTAAAGTGTATTCAATGAACTTTTGCACCAGGAAGGCTGCAAAGACTTTTGAAATCCATCCAGGCAATGACTGTATATTGAGGTTAATGCCTTTCTGGGATGATAATAGTTTGGATAGTCAGCACTAAGAATTGGATTAGGGATTCTCACTTAAAATCAGCAGAGTTCTGCTCAAATCCCAGCTGGACACGCATAAAAGATAATACAAATTGTGTTCCAGATAGTCTGCCTCTGTGCAGAATGTGGCTATTTAATCCTCAAGGTTCTAACTTCCGGGGGCATCCCTGCCACACATGAGAAAAAGTGTCTATTATATCATGTCCTCTCAGTTTCATAGAACGGAATGGAAAATTGCTGTCCCTTCAGGGTTCAGTGATTTCTACAGAAACAGAAAACAGGATGTGTGTTTTTGCTACTGCAAGATGCAGCTTTGGATTTTGCATAGCACAACTCCTCATACTATTTGCTATATTGAACAAATGGCATTAAAATAACTAGGGATCTCTAATGGGTAGATCTATTAGCTGTCATTTCAGCCGCTTAAGGCACAATTCTTAAAAGGTCTACTTGGAAGTAAGTTCCATTTTATTCAATGGGGCTTTCTCCCAGGAAAAGTGTTAGTGGGAATGCATTGTTAATAACGGAACCGAAATGTTAGTCTGAAAACTAAGGGCAATTTTTGAAAATAAATCTTGAAACTGGTAGTTTTAGTATGCTATTGTAATACGGAAAAACAGAAAATATTACAGACAGCATTCTAGCAATCACTGATAATTAATCATGATTCACAGATTTCCTCCAATATCTCAAAAAGGTATGTATGTTTCAAGTTCTAGTAATACACATAACAATTTAAACGGAAACCAGCACACTAACGATTTTTGACTGATTGACAGTTAATAACAATTAAATCCTGTACTAACAACAGAGACTTGTCTTTTATTCCTTTTACTTCTGTTACCATGTGAAGTGTCACGTATATTATCTAAATGAATATTAAGAACGATTGATGAACAGATAAAAGTCACGATGAGCAGATCCCCTCCTCCATGTTGTTCTTGTCTTATGTTTTCCATTGACACATTCTACCCACCACCAAAGCTTCTGCTGCTGCTGCCACGTTTTATCTATGTACACAAATCCTTGTGTGCATCAATAAGCTAGATGGGGGGTGGGGGGAGAGACACGAATGCCTGAAGCCTTAGCAAAGTCTGCACAAAGCCTGGAAATCAAAAGCAGATGAAAAGTGAACTGCTAATTCAATGGGGCTATTCTGCAAGGACCAAATGATTTGGAGCCAAACATTTATGGAGTGGTTATTAAGCTTGGTTATGGAGTTAGTACACTTAGCTTGCTGGTGTGCAGTCACTGCTCCTACAAACAGAGCATTCATATCTCCAACAGGATGAGTAGGCACATGTTCTCTGCTGCACATTTTTGTGAAATGATTTCTTCCTGCACACTTACAGCTAGTTTCTCCAAAAGCTGGGTATGGCTGTGGCCTGTGGACATGCCCACATCTCTGGCAAGAACTGTTTTTCGTGGCTGCAAAGTCCGCTGCTGGAGAGGAGTGCCCTGGTGGCTTGCTTTCTCTGAGGGGGTATCTAAGCTTTCTGGAGCTGAACTGCTAGAATTCTGGGTTCCACAGTCATTAAGCCCTGCTAAAGGCCTTTGCTCTGCAAATATTAATTTATTGTGCCAAAGTTAAATTGGAGTTCTTCAAGGGCTGTTCCTTTGACCCTGGTATCTGAATGCTGATGACAATCTTGTCTCTTAACATTGAGTCTGTGGAGGCCCCATTCATAGTACTGAGATTTCTCCCTCAGCACTGTAACAAAGAAGTTTATGCCTGCTGACTCATCATAATGAAGTGGCCAGAAAACAAACTATTCAGAAATGGGGGGGGTTTCCCTGGGTTCACAACTGTTTTTGAAGGTAGCAAGGTCTTCTGCTAGTGTCTTGTTTGCAGGACCTTATCTCCTATGGAGTGCAAAATGACAGCAATTTAAAAACCCTCTGACTCATCCCCAATTTTTGTAATTCATAAGTAGGATTAAGCTTACCTATCCAGTTGACACACAGGAAACTCTAGCGGCTTCAACAACAGGCTTCTTTACTGCTTCTCGCACACACTTGGGATTACAACCTACAGCTACACAGAACTAGATCTAAATGAGGCCCCTCCCATACAGACCTGGAGGGAGGAAACAAAAACTAGCTGGTGGGGGCTCACTTAAAAACATGCTCACATATGTTAGGGTTACCAGATGCCCTCTTTTTTTTGGTGTCCATCCTCTTCTGGGCTCTTTAAAAAAAAACCTGATGAAAATGCCCTCTTTTTGGCTTGGAAGGTGAAGAATATTCCTAGTTAAGTAGCAGTTATCACAGCTTACGTAGTAGGGGTATATAAAAATCGTAGTGATCACTTTTTTGAAGTAGTCAGTCAGGACCTAGGTATTCTTTTTCACTTTTCAAAATGTGATAACCCTAACATATGTACATGACAGGGAGAAATTCAGACAGAGGTCATTTTGTAAGTATAAAAAGAGATCTTCCCAGCTAAGCTTCACCATGGCTTAGGTTGATTTAGACAAGGAGCAAAGGTTTGGCTTTGCACTTCAGTGTTGGACCTTTTTAGGGTGACTCATTGTACATAGTTGTGAAGCTTCCTGTGCCAACACGCAGTTCCTGACTTCACAATCCATTCCTATTTCCTCCACAGGAACAACATAAACTTGACATTTTATACAACTTGGGCCTAGAGCCCTAAGTGCAACAACTCCAACAGCCTTCTTAACAACAACAACCACTCTTCCTTCTCCAGACACCACCAGAGTGCAGATGTTCCCAAACATTAAGGCTGTGATCACACGGGCATTTTGAGCGCGTTTCACCCTGATTCCCTAATGGATGTAAAAGGGATGATCAGACAGGCCACATCTGTCTCCCATCTGGCAGTCATCCCCTACCGCAATGAACCCTCTTCCATCGTGGATTTCTCAACACCGTGAAAATCAGGAACCTTATGGTTGTTTCTGGCTTCACTCTGCATTTCTACCTGTCTGGAATGCCTCCTAGCGATTTGAAGCCATTTAAGATGTCTGAACATTTTCCTTGCCCTTTTCACCCTTTTTTTTTAAACACCGATGTGCACATGCCTGTATCACCACTTGTGTGTCACCTGCATACAGCTTTGCAGTACACGGAGTAGGGAAGGGGTTAATTGATTATGAGTTTGTTTCAGAGAGGGAGGGAGTCGGAGAACAAAGCCGGTGACTCCAGCTTCGCTCCAAGCATTTAAATAAAAACACCAGTGGACACAGGATGAAGCTTCTCTCCCCCCTTTTAAATGTTTGAAACATGGAATTTCTCAGAAGCACAGTTTCAAAAACACTGTCCTCACACTGGACTCCATTTCCCAGCAGCTTCCTCCAGCAATCCCATTGGCCACCAGCTGATGACATTCTGCCAGGAGTTTGAAGTGCTAATTCCCATAAGTGCCTTTGTGCATGCTCAATGGAGTAATGATTTTTTAAAAGCTGCTCAACTGCCCAACTTTCTGGCTGCTGCATCTGAACAATTAAAGAAAAAATGAACACACGGTGAGGAGGGTCAATCTGATCAAACTCCCCTGTTAAAAAAAACCTAGATTTCTTAGAACTGGGGCCACACTGGATCAAATTGCTTATGTAACCGTAGCCTAAGTCTTTCTTAATTGTACTGTACTTCAGATACTCTTTACCACAATAACCATTCCCTGGCCCCAGGCACATTTAGCGCAATTAGCTGTGCAATAATGCGATCAGATGCATCAGTGGCAACCCACAGTTCTGGCCGTTGGCGTGTGTGCAGCAACGAAGACGGCCAGAGGGAAAAGCCGCGCCGGCGCAATCACACCAAGGGAGTCCGGAGGCAGCCCATGACAAACCGTTTGCTACTACCTTCGAGGAGGTATTTTTTTATCGCGCATTTTCAGCGGCATGCCACGGGTTGGCCACGGGTGCGCTCCACTAGCCAGATGTTGTGGTGTGATCGCACCCAGAAAATCCACCATCCAGTCGTGGCTCTCTCATGGTAAATTCGCCGTGTGAACAGGGCCCCTATTTAATAGAGTGCTTCACCTTTGATAGCACATAGTGCTGTGATAAGAAAAACAGCAGTGACTACTTTTAGCTGCAGCCTTTTATCTCCTGTATTATTCTCAGGCTTTGCTCCCAGTGCAGTCTGGGAAAGGGGTTTTCTTCAAGAATTCATGGGGCCATCTTGTCTTGGACACCATTATTCCAAGGCTAGGACAAAAGGGATTTCCGTCCCCAGTGCATCAGGTGATTGCCTTTCTCAGGTCTAAGAACATTTCCCCCTTGTCAATGAATTGGCATAATCCCTTTGAAGCCATTAAACCCTTCCCATCCTTCATGGCCTCTTGCCGGAGTTCACCCTTACTCTTGTTCACCCTCTCTTCTTGCCTTTTATCTACAGCTTCTCAATCACACCCACTCTGACTGTTTTGCCTTGATCTCATGAGGAGGTTAGTCTTCATTACAAGAATCCCTCCTCCCCACGGTGGAGACAGGCTCCCAGTGACCTGCCCCTCTCTTGGCTTCCTTCCTCACTTTCCAGGGTCTTTAAACATAGCAGGTGGTTAACAATACCAGACCACTGGATATCCCACACTGCTTAAAGAGTCTATTCAGATGGGTCTACTCTCAGTGCCTGAAAATGTGGTCCTTATGCAGATAGGACCTGGAGTGGATACACTGCTCCTACAATTGACTTTCTGAAGCAAAAACAGCTCGTATCTTAAGGCAAGCATGCATGCACCTCTGGAATAATTAAGCACACTATAGGTGCATCCATCCAAGAGAAAGGGAGGTTTCCACTCTGACAATCTGTATGATCTTAGATTACACATTTATAATTATCACTGATGTTGACTTTCCAGTACTGTGAACAGTACTAATGTATTCAAGTTTACATTCTACTCAAAGATGCAGACTTATGAAATGCAAATTGAAGAGTTTCTGACTCACTCATGTGTGGGTCTTTGGATACTCTGCCCACTTCTGTGAGTAAGCGATGGAGGTGGCTGGTTCGAGTTACCAGCCCATCTCCCCACACATGCACCCTACACACCTACAGCTTTAACCACTTTCCCCCATGCTGGGGTTGCCAGCTCAGGGTTGGGAAATTTCTGGAGATTTGGAGGCGGAGCCTGGTAATGGTGGGGTTTGGGGAAAGGAGGGACCTCAGCAGCATATAATGCCATCCAAAACTGACATTCTCCAGGGGAACTGATTCCTTTAGGCTAGAGATCAGTTGTAATAACAGGAGATTGCCAGGCCACACCTGGAAACTGGCAACCCTATGAGATCCCCCCCAAGAAAGGCAAATGAGATATAGGAGAGATGGCACAGACAGCATTATTCTTTTCACTGGTCCTTTCATGAGGCTGGCAGCCATGTGGGGTGGAGGCTCACCAGCAATGTCACTATGTCACCAGTAAGGTGCTGACATATTTCCAGTCATGCTGTAAGTGACACTGGCACTTCGGGACACTGGCAATCTCCTCCTGGTATTTCACCCCCATTGAGTTTTGGCTGAATGCTAGAGTGTCTGATTATCTCAGAGGGAAGAGAGGCAGGTAGGCATGAGCCAAAGTGCTAAAGAGAGATTATATTTGGAGACATAATGTGGGTAGATCTGAGTATACTAAGCAAAGCAATATCGAAACAGAAACCAGACTGCCCAGGAAGAGATCCAGCTAGGAGGCCACAGGGGGAAGCGGGCTCAAGACTATTGGTCCACAAAATGTTGTTATGCTCTCAGTACACTTCAAATATTTTCTGATGCATGTCAAAGTTACCATGTCACACTGCATATTCAGACCACCCTCCTGTGATCCTATATGCTGACTCAGCACTTTAAAAGCTAATATCTATCCCACAGTGGCTGGTCTAATTCATGTTGAAGGCATTTTAATAACTCTTGCTGATGCCATGTCTGCTGCATTGTCGATTAAAGATCCATCCTATTCCCACAGTGAACTATGCCCATAGAAAAATTGCTTCTATGACTGAACAGTACACCTTCCATCCTAGAAGCACATTTGCTGTCCAATGCAGGTGGACAGAGGGTCAGTGTTGGATATAGTGACCTGAATGAGAATGAAAAGTGCATGATCCCACAAGAATTCACTGCTTTGGGATGGTCCTTTACTGTGGCTGTTGTCCAAAGAATATTGTATATTACTAAGATTTAGACCAGATATAATGTTATAGCATTTGAAATGGGCTGGGTATCAAAATGGCATTGAGCACCAATGGATACATGTATCTAGGAGACTTACAAATCATGCTATTAAAAAATATTTCACATATCCTTAAAAAGCCCATTAGGATCACAACACGTATTTAAACCGTAATAAAAGTTTACTGTAAACCAACAGTGACTCAGTTACACAGGCCATACTGGATCTTGAATGGAGCTGAGTGGGCTGCCCCTCAATGTCACCTGGCTCTGCCCAATAATGGTACCTGGCTCTGCCCTGCAACATCCCCTGGCTCCATTATGGCCCATGTCATGGTTTGAGTTGACAAGTCTCATGTTCCCTAGTAGGGGCTCAGAACATTGCCTCTCTCACTGTGCCCCTGGGATAGGAAACTTCTCCATTGCATCCCACATTCATCCTTCCTTCTCAAGAGGGATGAGAGCAGTGTTCCCTCTAAGCTGAGTTAGTGTGAGCTAGCTCACAGTTTTTTAGCCTCCGGCTCACACATTTTTGTCTTAGCTCAGGAAGGATGGCTCCAAAGCAAACTGATTTATGCAGCAGCCAAATTGCTCGCTCACAACTTTAATTCCACTGGCTCACAAAGTAGAATTTTTGCTCACAAGACTCCACAGCTTAGAGGGAACATTGGATGAGAGGTCAGAATTCTGAAACCCTTTCTCTGGATGGCAAATTTCTGCTTTGTATTCCAGGGGCTTGTGTAACTGAAAGTATATATATATACCGCGGGTTAGGAAAGGCACAAATAGGTATAGAAAAAAGCCTGAATGGTTAACAAACAAAGTAATGGAAGCTGTAAAGGGTAAGAAGGATTCCTTTAAGCAGTGGAAAGTTAGTTCAGTGAGAGGGATAAAAGGGAACACAGGCTGTGGCAAGTAAAATGCAAGTCTGTGATCAGGCAGGCAAAAAGGGAATATGAGGAGCATATAGCGAAAAACATAAAGATCAACAATAAAACTTTCTTCAAATACATTAGAAGCAAGAAACCAGCCAGGGAGGCAGTGGGGCCCTTGGATGACCAAGGGGTAAAAAGAGTACTGAAGGATGATAGGGAAATGGCTGAGAAGCTGCATAATTTTTTTTTGCCTCCGTCTTCACTGTGGAAGATGAGAAGTGCTTGCCCACTCCAGAACTGCTGATTTCAGGAGGGGTGTTGAAAGACCTGAGTCAGATATAGGTGACGAGAGAGGAGGTCCTAAAACTGATAGACAACTTAAAAACAGATAAATCATCAGGCCGGGATGGCATACATCCGAGAGTTCTGAAAGAACTCAAATGTGAACTTGTGGACCTCCTGACAAAAATATGTTATCTTTCATTAAAATCTGCCTCCATTCCTGAGGATTGGAAGGTAGCTAATGTCACTCCAATCTTTAAAAAGGGTTCCAGAGGAGATCCGGGAAATTACAGGCCAGTCAGTCTGACGTCGATACCGGGTAAATTGGTGGAAACCATTATTAAGGAAAGAATTAGTAGGCACATAGATGAACAAAACCTATTGAGGCAGACTCAGCACGGTTTCTGTAAGGGAAGATCTTGTCTCACTAACCTGTTAGTGTTCTTTGAGGGGGTGAACAAACATGTGGACAAGGGGGATCCAATAGATATTATTTACCTTGACTTCCAGAAAGCTTTTGATAAAGTTCCTCATCAAAGGCTCCTAAGCAAGCTCAAAAATCATGGGATAAAAGGACAAGTCCTTTTATGGATCAAAAACTGGCTAGTTCATAGAAAACAGAGAGTGAGTGTAGGTGGGCAATTTTCTCAGTGGAGGGTGGTAAGCAGTGGGGTACCACAGGGATCAGTACTTGGTCCACTGCTTTTTAACTTGTTCATTAATGATTTGGAGATGGGAGTAAGCAGTGAAGTGGCTAAATTTGCGGATGATACAAAGTTGTTCAGGGTGGTGAAAACCAGTGAGGATTGTGAGGCACTCCAAAGGGATCTGTCAAGGATGGGCGAGTGGGCGTCAACATGGCAAATGGGGTTCAATGTGGCCAAGTGCAAGGTGATGCACATTGGAGCCAAAAATCCTAAATATAAATACACATTGATGGGGTCTGAACTGGCAGAGACTGAGCAAGAGAGAGATCTTGGAGTTGTAGTGGATAACTCACTGAAAATGTCGAGACAGTGTGTGACTGCAATAAAGAAGGCCAATGCTATGCTGGGGATTATTAGGAAGGGTATTGAAAACAGATCAGCCAATATAATAATGCCCCTATATAAATCAATGGTGAGACCTCATTTGGAATACTGTGTGCAGTTCTGGGCACCACACCTTAAAAAGGATATTATAGCTTTGGAAAAAGTGCAGAAAAGGGCAACTCGAATGATAAAAGGGTTGGAACACTTTCCCTATGAGGAAAGGTTAAAGCGCTTAGGGCTCTTTAGCTTGGAGAAAAGACGACTGAGGGGTGACATGATCGAGGTTTATAAGATTATGCATGGGAAAGAGCAGGTAAAGAAAGAGGTACTTTTCTCCCTTTCTCACAATACAAGAACTCGTGGGCACTCCATGAAACTGCAGAGCGGTCGGGTTAGAACGGATAAAAGGAAGTACTTCTTCACCCAAAGAGTGATTAACACATGGAATTCACTGCCACAGGAGGTGGCGGCGGCTACAAGCATGGACAGCTTCAAGGGGGAATTAGATAAGCATATGGAGCAGAAGTCTATCAATGGCTATTAGCCACAAGGTATAGGTAGGAACTCTCAGACTGGGACAAGTGATACTCTGTATTTTTGGTGCTTGGGGGGGGGGCAACAGCGGGAGGGCTTCTAGTGTCCTGGCCCCGCTGCCAGACCTCCTGATGGCACCTGGTATTTTTGGCCACTGTATGACAGAGTGTTGGACTAGATGGGCCTTTGGCAACTCGAATGATAAAAGGGTTGGAACACCTGATGGCACCTGGTATTTTTGGCCACTGTGTGACAGAGTGTTGGACTAGATGGGCCTTTGGCCTGATCCAACATTGTACACTCTTATGTTCTTAAGAGGATCAGAACTCCAAATTCCCATTGGAAGGCAATGTTTGTCTATTAAACCTATATCCCACCCTACCCCACAAGTAGGTTCAGGATGGCTCACAATGTATAAATTAACAATAAAACCGATAATATAAAAACAAACCATTTAGACAATCAAAGCAAGATGGCACAAAACTACTAACAGCCCAACGTCTCCTGTAGCATTTTAAACAGACAGTAATAGGTAGCCTGATTTATAGCAGTTTTTAAGGAGGTGGTGGTCCGTACTGTGATATACAACAGTGCCCCAGATGGGGCCTGGAGATGTCGCAGAGTATGATATATAGGGTCTGAAGAGAAACCAGAGTAAGTGCAACAAGCCATTGTGTTTTATGGACTATTTTATTGAGAATAAACTGAGATCTTTTAGGATTACAATGGATCTCCAAACTACAGAGACTGGTTCCCCTGGAGGAAATGGCTGCTTTGGGGAGTAAACTGTATGGCATTATACCTGGTTCAGGTCCTTCCCCTCCTCAAACTCTGCCCTGCCTGACTCTACCCTCAAATCGCCAGGAATTTCCCAACCCGGAGCTGCCAACCCTAATTTGAGCTTCATGACACATCCCAGCTGTATTCCTCTTTCCATGGAGAAACTGCTCACGGTGTCCCTTCTGGGATGCAACAAGAAGCTTGCCAAACAGGACCTGGGGGTGGGTGGGGGTGTCAGAGTATTGCCCCCCCCCACGAGTCAAATTCAACTATGCTTCCCTGGAAAAAGAGTTCCATAGAACCCAACTGAACCTGCTGTGCTAAGTACACTCAAAATGCATCTAGTTGTATGGAAGCTGCACCTCTCTGAGAGACTAGTTGCTTGGTGATGAGCAATACAAAGCAGTCTGAGTAGCCTGTGGAGAATGGCTAGAGAGTAAATGATGTCACACAGAGACTTCATTTGTTACCAAGCAGCAGCTACTTATTGTGACCTGTGAGAACAAATATCATTTTAACAAGTTTGGGTGGTTTTAGACAGAACCTACATTGATTATATTTGATAAATACTATGGACATATTAGATTTTTATAAAGACACCATTTCTGGAACTCTTTATTTTTCACCAATAAAACTATTTTCATTGTCACATATATTTCATTTTCTGGTAAATTCAGACATTTGGCTCCTACTGACGTTCTTAGGGTTGGTGGAATTATTAAGATGTTCACTCCTTAAAGGGATGTTCACATCCCTAAAGATGGGTAGGCATGTTAGTCTGTCAGTAGCAGTAGAAAAGAGCAAGAGACTAGCAGCATCTTAAAGACTAACAAAATTTGTGGCAGGGGAGGAGCTTTTGTGAGTCACTGCCCACTTCTTCAGATACTTCTTCAGGTATCTGTACACACCTCTCCATTTTGGGCAATTGGTTTGATTGTGCAGTATATCAGTGTTAGGAATCTGGATGCTTCAGGGCTAAACTAGACAATACATCTCCCCCAAGTCATGCAGTCACTGCATGTCAAACTCAGCAACAAGGCAAATAGCCCCTCCCCCATCACTGTTTTGGCTCCAGAAAACAGTGGGAGGGGAGGTGAAGCCACTTTGGTGTAGGAACCAGTTTGGTGTAGTGGTTAAGTGTGTAGACTCTAATCTGGGAGAACTGGGTTTGATTCCCCATTCCTCCACTTGGAGCTGCTGCTAGATGACCTTGGGCAAGCCATAGTTCTGACAAGAGCTGTCTTTGAAAGGGTAGTTCTGGAAAGAGCTCTCTCAGCCCCACCTAACTCACAGGGTGTCTGTTGTGGGGAGGGGAAGGGAAAGGAGTTTGTAAGCCACTCTGAGACTCCAAGTGACTCAGAGTGAAGGGTGGGGTATAAATCCAATCTCCTCCTCCACCACCTCCTCTTCCTCCATCATGCCATACTGTGAAGCCAAATTGGGCACCAGTAGATTTAGGAATGATAGTTCCCTGACATAACATCTGTCCTCAAGTTGGGACAGAAACCACCTTCTCGACTCAGGTCAGGTGTATTGTCTAGTTTGGCCCTTACAATACTTATCCAAAACTGTGAAGGTTATATTTTTGCTGTGGGAATTGAAAACAGTGGCAGTGTTCTGCTTGCATTGGTAACAGATGCCTGTTGTGATCTCATGGGCAGCGCAAGTATCGCAGGAGCTTACTGTGCAGCCCTAAACAGCCTATTGACTCCAATGGATTTAGCCAGATCTCAGAAGCTAAGCAGGGTTTGCCCTGGTTAGTATTTGGATGGGAGACCACCAAGAAAGTCTAGGGTCACTAAACAGAGGCAGGGAGGGGAAACTGGGAACTTATTGCCAAAAATGCTGAGCAGGGAACATTCTTTTGTGAGCTAGCCATCAGATCTCTGTACCTTGCTACTGTCCAAATACAGGCACGTTTCTGCCCAAGTAGTGGCAGGGGTGGTTTTGCATCCATCAGAGTCAGAGAATTGGAGGCCCTAGACACTGGGACTGGAAAAAGAGGAATGTGCCTCATGCAATGGACGCTATAGAGGACTGAGAAGAACAGAAGGCTGCTGAAAGCTGCTCTTTCCTCATTTGGCGTGCTTTCTTGCTGCATAACTCCCCATCCTTCCCTCCCTGTGGCAACAATGTGGGCTTGTCTGGCCACTTCTGGGCTGAGCAAGGATATTTCCTCACCTGACTGGCTCAGATAAGGGGCTTTTCCCCCCTGCTTGCTTCACACCTATTGTTGTAAGGCTGGGTTTTATAAATAGGCTTCATACTGAGGGGCTGGTGAGACCCTAACTGAGGTTCTCAAGATTTGTGTGGGAGAGGTAACTTGTTGCTTACTGAGATTGGCAGGAACCCCAAGGCATCCAAGGATGGGGGGAGGCTCCCAAACCAGCCACTGATGGCTGCAAGGTCCCAGAGGGTTGGTGGGGATTAATTTCTCAATGCTGCACATCAGTTCATGAACCTTTATACTGCACTGTGGGGGTGATAGGAAATATCTCTCTGCACAAGTTTGGTACAGGTGAGGAAAAGCAGGCCTGGCCAGCAGCCTTGTTGAGCCAGGGTAGGCTGGCCAAATGCTGGCAAACCCAATTGGCAGCCTCTTAGGGAGCCCACACGATGGGAGACATGAATTTAATCTTCTGTTCTTGTTATCATTCATCCTAGTTTAACCCATGCATTTTGTCTGGTGTCTTCATCTTGGGCTTTGGGCCAATAGCTGCCAATCAGCTCTGTGCCTGCACAGGAGCCATGATGTTGGAGTTTCATTTCCTTCTGCCTTGTGCCCAATTTTGTATCTGCAGAACAGGTGAAAACAATCCAGGATCATGGATGGGTGGGTCAGGTAATTAAATAACACAGAGAGGAAGAACCTAGAACTACCACAAGGCTGTGCAAAAACACATGTGCATGAAATAACATTGATAAAAAGAACACAGACAAAAACAGTAAAGGACAAGGGTTTATTAAAAGATCATGTTTATTCATAGTTACTGGCTGGCTGACTGGTTTGCTCACTATTTATGTAAATGGTTGGCTGCCAAGCTGTGGACAGAGTTGACTGTTCTGTGTGATGGCGGCTAGAGAATTAGGATTTTCATTGGGTTGTACAAGAATGTACATGTGGGCAATGCTGCTAATTTCACTGTGCCATACTGTTTGAATACACAGAAAGTAACCCACTAAGCAGGCTCAAACTGCTCATGAGGTAGCAAAATGCTCAACAAAAATCAGCTCCCTATACACAACTGGAGAGAAGCTCATGCACTAAACAAGTATGTGTCTGAGTATCCATTGTAAAATGGAAGACTTCCTTGCTGCATATGCTTAGTACCAATGATGTGTGGTTATAGATGGGAGGATTGTGCTGGTCCTACATACATGTGAGATACCCTTGCAGTATCAAGCTTGTTATTATAAGGACACAAGGGGCGTGACCCGCAATACTCGCGGGGGGGGAGGGACCTCCACACATGAGGCAGAGGAGGAAGCAGGAGGAGGAGGTAAGTTCCCCCCATCCCGCCGGTTCCTCCCCCGTCTCCTCCACACCCCCCCGCTCGATCTCCCCCCCTTGCCTCCCCCCCTGCTCCGAATGCTCCGAAGCGAGGCCTGCTCTCTCTCTCCCCACTCCGCCGCCTCACTGCTCTCCCCCCCGGCTCTGAAACGAGACCCGAGTGGCTTGCCGCTCGGGCCTCGCTGCTGTCTCCCCCCCCCCAAGCAGCGGCGGCGAGGGAGTTCACAGAGCATCCCCTGTGCATGCACAGGGGACGCTCTGTCACTTTTGGGGGGATTTAAGTATCCCCCCGATATTTTTTTTGGGTTTTTAGATTTTTGTGCACACCTGGGGACTGCCCCAAGTGTGCACAAAAATCTCCCTCCCCCCCAGGTGTCCCGAGTTAGGTATCCGCACGCAGGGGGCACCTTTCGCTATTAGATATATAGATATATAAAATATATGTTTGAATTTATGTTAGGCTGCATGCAGAAGCAAATTTGCAGCCAAATTAACTTGTTTCAATATGTGGTAGCAATTACCGGTTTCAAGCGATATCATGGGTCCAGTTTTGTAGGGCAATGTCAATAAATGTAGTAAGGGACATAATTATCCCAGAGAGTTGAAATTGCATACATAGCTGTAACAAACTCCACTGCCATATAAGTTATAGGACTATATTCAATTACATTATCTCTTTTAATAACACTAAGTGCTTTTGCTCCTTCAGATGACACAGTGCATTCCAGTAAAAACAAACGAAGCATTTTATTCTTCCTATTACAGGCATACCGGGGCAACAGCCCCAATGGCCTCTGATTTACAGACACAAAAGATTTTATACCAACATGCTGATATTTCTTGTCTCCTGTTTCTTCTAGATTATTGATCACTGAAGAAGGAAGCTGATAAAGTATTTCTTACAATAGCAGCCTCTTTAGAAAACACAAGGTTATAGTTATTGCTAACATTAACAGAGGTTATTGAGACAACAGGGTTTTCTTCTGCATCACACTCATGCATGCCATGCATATAGATCACTTGATGATTTCCAGCTCAAGTGATAAACTGCATTTGTGAATGACTGACCACAGATACACCTATCTGGTACTTTTTTGTCCTGATCTTCCAAGAAAAAAATACTTAGGGCATACCTACCTTTTCCATTTTGAATGACTGACCACAGATACACCTACCTAGTACATTTTTGTCCTGCTTTTCCTACAAGAAGCTCAGGGCATACATGCCAGTCCCATTTACCCTCACAACACTGTGAGATAATTTAGGCTGAGAGTGCATGACTGAAACAAGGTCACTGTGTTACCCCCATCCAACTTCCCTCCCTCAGAGACAAGATTTTCCCTCCATTTTCCTTTCCCTGTCTGACTGAGCTACCCTAGTAATGTGTTTTCTTCTTTCCTGAAGAACTCTGGGGGTGCGTTCAGACGGGGCCTTTCTGCCGGCATAAACGCGATCACACTTACCTCCATCTTGCAGATCCCTCCTGTGTACGCCCGCTCACATGCTGCGGGTGTATGTTTTTATATTCCAAATAAACAAAAAAAATTCAACAGAGAAAGAAAAGGTCAGGTGAAATCAGGGGTTGAAATTTCTGATGTAAAATCAATACATGCACAAACTTTAGTTCTTAGGTTTCAGGCTAATGAGAGTTTCAGAGTTACTTAAAATCTTTATGTTGAGAGGCGTTTGTTCCAGTGTTTCTCCCCAACACTCTAGCACAATTTCTTTGAGTATTCTCTGACTCTTTTGGTTTCCAGAAGGCTGTACACTCTTCACTCTTTCCAGTACCCAAACCCCTTCCCTTGAAACACCAGTAGTACTCTTCTTGAGGTTTTAACTGACTCTTAAGGTCTCTATAGGCAGTTTCTAACCACACCAGACCAGGGATCTCTATACTCTTCAGAGCTATCACCATGATTAGACTGGGTAGGGAAATTCCTTCTGCCTCAAGAAGAGCTATCCCTTTTCCTTGGCCTGAATGAGAGTCTCCATCTAACTATCCACTTGTCCTTGCCAATTTTCCCCAGTTCCCCTGTTTGTGTTAAAGTGCTCTCAGTCAGGGCTGAATTCCAAATAAATTCTCTTCCTCAGCATTCAGCTCTAAAGTCTCCCTGTGCTCAGCTGATGCTAACCAATCAGATCTCTTGGAACAGCCTGTCCCTCAAGGCTCCCTGGCTCTGAAAAGAATCAACCCTTCACAGTTCTTTGCCTGTTTGTACAGCACTTCTAAGTTTTTAAAAGTGCAGTCCAATTCAGTTACCCAGAAAGCTAGGGATCTGAATGTGGGTCTCGTAGATTCAGGCCTGCCAGTTTCCTGCTGGGTGAGAAAGATCCCCACCCGTAACTCCTGTTTCCCACTGCTGCTCCTGCACCCCTATCCAAAATCTAGTGTGCTGACTACTACTTCACACTTGGTCTTTCACATTACTTCACATGACTGCAAATACAATGGACTGGATAGAACTGGTAATGATAGGAGGTCATGGACCGGATATCCCCCAATTTATTCCTGAGGTCTCATGCATCTCCTGTAGTCCTTAACGGCTGCACTAGAAGTCTGGAGGACACTCAGAAAGAGAATATGATGTGGTATAAAGGACTGCAGCAAGAAGGAGGATCAAGAGAAATATTTCCTCCCCTTGTACAAACACTTGCTCTGTTTAGGAAGAGTAGGGGTGATTGCTTCTGCCAGTTTCTTCTCACAGCCCCCTACTCTGCATCATACTGTGTTCTCAAGAGTCTCCTGACTCTCTGGAGAAGGCTGTGGTGTTCAGGAGGCTGCAGAGAAAAGGAAGAATGGGGAGAAATCCATTCTGTGAAATACTCCCATTCACAGTATAAAGGCCTCAACCCATTGCATTTCAAGGGAATCAGTTGAGTCGCCAGTCGAGTAAGCAAGTGAATAATTATACTGTTCCATGAACTCTTTTAAAAAATTTCTTTCAAAATAAAATTATTATTGGAATAGTGTCTTCATGGTGAACAACCCAACAAAAAGGTAAAAAAGAATGGCACCCAAAGGTAGAAGATCTGTACCAATTATTCCACGGCTGGCAAGTCGATCCATAGTTTATATATCTAGATATCTGTGACTAATATGGGATTTGTAGAAGCTGCAGAATATCTCAGAAAAGGGAACATGTTGCCCAAAGCTATTCCCACCCGCTCCATTTAACACAGATTATGTGTTTTCTTTGGAACATTGCTGTTCCACTGGGGCTAGATCTACACTTTTGCATCAGGGTTTTAATATTATGAAGCGGTTCCTTGAAACGAATCATTTACCGAATCACTATAATGAAGTCTGAAATGATTATCACTGTTTATTAAAAATATTTATAAACTGCCTTTCACCATATGGGTCCACAAGATGGCTAACAAGTAGATTAAAAGCAAAACAATTTATTATCAAATTATCGTTGAATGCTTAACAAGCTCTGGGGGACAAACAATGTTCATGGTGCCCTATGTCAGATGGGTGTAGGGTTGCCAGGTGGGTGGGGGAGGGGGTGGGGGAGGGGGGACCATTTTCTCCAAGGGAACTGATCCCTGTAGTCTGGAGATGAGCTGTAATTCCTGGGGATCCCCAGTCCCAGCTGGAGGCTGGCATCCGTGGATGGATTGTGGGGCCCAGGCAGCAGACTGCACCCGGAAACTGGCCAGAGTAAGAAGCCAGCAGCAGGCTCTCTTGGAGCCTGTACAGGTAGGCAGAACAGCCTCTTGAAACTTCAGGGGAGGGCAAGGCAAGAGAGAAGGAGGCACAGATGTGTGGCCAGTGGCCCAGGTTTTCTTCAATCACCATGGGGCTGCCCCTGAAGAGAGGGCACTTGGGGAGTCCAGGGTCAGCCTGTCCCCAGACAAGACTTTATTAGGCCAACCCAGGGGCCAAAGAGGAATGGCTAGACTTATCCCACATCAGTCAGGGACGCAGTGCTGGCCAGAGAGGGGGTCCAAGGGTGCTGCCAATACCCATCCTCTTTGAATTCTGAGACACTTCCTGAGGTACAGCTGACAGAAAGGAGAATCTGGAGGGCATGGTAGCTCTAGAACCCATCCTGGGAGAGGAAGACCCAGGGAAAAATGTAGGCGTGCCAAACTGATTTGGTGGATTTCTAGAAATACTTCAGTAGGCTCTAGTGATATCCAGACCAAGGCTTCCTCATTAGGTCTGGCTGGCAGCATTGGTCTGCACTGGTTTACTGATTTGAGTCTTGTCTGTATGAGCCCAGAGTTGGAAAGACTTTAGGACCTTTCCCAGGCTTTCCAGAGGACCCACTGTAGTCTGGAAAGGGCTTGTTTCATTTTGATTCAGAAAATCCTCCAGCATTTCTGATTCGTAAAAGTATCTCTTCTGCCACCTTAACTTTTCTACTAAGCATTTAAAGCCAAGCATAGAAAGTCACAGGTAAAATAAGGACAAGGCTGGGAAGGCATGATAGAGAAAGATACCTGTATTTTAATGCTGATGATATTATAAACCATTTCATTCACATGCATAGGCAGGATAGAAAATATTTAAAATAATACATACACTTAATGTGGCCACAACACCACTGCTTGTTTGTGTACATGAGGATTCACTTCATTTTAAAGGAATGAAAACAATTTCACTCTTGTGGAATACAGAACAGTTTCAACAGAGTCAGGATTTAAGTGTTCAGGTAAATTCCTATTTCATCTGACCTAGTTGTACTTCTCCAGTATGAAAGGAGCAAGAAGGATGTGATTTGCCTGAAGCGTTCTTTTTTATTTTCTTGACAGAGAAGAAATAATAAAGGGAAATAATTTTCAGTTCAGGTAGGGGTGCCACAGTAATCCACCAGGTTTGATCTCTAATACAGATATTGTTGTTCAGCTTATATGAATAATTATCCTGAACTATCCGTACATCTGTCTGACTTACTTTTCATCAGGATGTGCAAATTCTTGTACAGACTAGGTAAAGAGGAAGACGAAGGGATTAGGGAACTGGAAGACTTAATGCTTCCTTTCCATGCTGTTTACATATTCCAAAATGGCCCCAGACTCTAGGTATGGAATAAATACAGATATCTATCTCTCCCCCCCTGCTGCGACTAAAAGCAGCTTGGAAATGAACCATTTTCAGTTAAGTAAATGAAGGGAAAATAATACCCTTCATCAGCACTGTGTCCCCATTCCACATTATCCCCTACTACCCACATCGATTTTTAGGGCCAAGAACATCTGAAGTCATTATACACAGTTTGTTCCTCACAGTTTACCAAGAAAGACATCATGAAGGAAAATAATTTAATCTTGTTAAGCATGTCTGGGTAATCCTTTGCCTTGTGTATGTCCTGTCCAGGCACATGATATTTAGGTTTCGTTTACAGGAACAATGCTGTTCTCTTCAAATTCGTTTCACTGAATTCTTGTTTCCCTTTCCTCTGAACATACCACAGTAGGCAATTTCATCTGGGGCCCTGCTCAGGCAGATGAGCAAGTGAGAGAAGATTATTCGATCCCAGAGAGAAAAAGCATAACCAGCCTCTAGGAAGTCCCTTCTGAGCTCTTGTGGTCTAGGAGACAATTTGCTACCACACACAGTTAGTTGGTGGGCATCAGCTGTAATAGGTCAACTGGGACCAAATCCTTCCGCAATTTAGGTTTAAGTCTACCCTGGGGCTTCTATCAGAGTGAGTTGGAAACATGATTGTACGCAAACTGGGCCAGTGTGGCTGCAGCTTTGTCGCTTGTGATGGAGCCATCAAAATGATGGGCTTAATTAGAATTTCAGCTACCTTCCTTCTTCAGTGAGGAATAAAAGACAAACTTGTCTCAAGAAGGAATATGAGGACGTATCCTCTTTTACACTCTGCATTTATGTTATCTTCAAACTAAAGCAGATTTGGTTTGCTTACAGGAATAAGATTACAGTGGGAACAGAACTTTTTACTGGCTATGGGGGTTTAATTCTGCTTCTATGCTGTTTGTTGAAGTACAAAACAGAATAACACCCAAAAAATACCTCCTTCCCTAAGCTGTCTCCTTTGTTATTTATTGGACATTAAAATGTTTTTCATCAAACCTGGGTAGCCAGGCAAGCTTGATGTCAAACCATGCTACGCTTTGCTTGTTTTGGTTGCCATTGTTGCTGGGGGGGAGGGAATTCCTTAGGGGAGGGGGGTGGAGTGATTGCATGTGAGATTGAGACCTTTCATTTTTAGAAGACATGACTTCACAAGTCAATCTCCTTTCCCTCCTTTTTCTTTCCCAAGAGAAGGTGTCCTTGAGAGGCTCTCTGTACCAACTTGGACTGCAGATAACCAAGACATGTATATTTCACTTGGTTGGGATGACAACATGTGACGTGTGCTTGGGGGAAGGAGATTTTCTTCGTACTATCTATATTAAGCTTGTGCCTGACAAAAGTCTTCAGTTCTGACACAGTGACTTTCTGGATCTTGCATGTAACTCGATAAACTTATCACTGCCAAGAGAGAGTTGTTGAGTAAAACTGGACCGGGGCCTAACACTTGATCTTGTCAGATCTTGGAAGCTAAGCAGGGATGACCCTGGCAAGTACTTGGAAGGGCAAATTCCAAGGAATACCAGGGCCTGGACACAGAGGCAGGTAATATCAAGCCATCTCTCTGAACCGTCCTAGCCCTACTAGGCGATCTCCAGAAGTCACTATGGCTTCCAGGCTTGCAAGCACACACAATACTCACACAATACTCCCAAAAATAGTTTTTAAAAAACCCAAACCTGGCCCCAATAGCACAAGAGAGCCATGTGGGAAGAAGAGCCAGCCTAGGCCAAGAGGGTGGGGTAGAAATCTAATTTTGTTGTTCAGTCGCACAGTCGAGTCCGACTCTTTGCGACCCCATGGACCAGATCACGCCAGGCCCTTCTGTTTTCCGCCGTCCTCTGAAGTTGGCTCAATTTCATGTTCGTTGCGTCTATGACACTGTCTAACCATCTCATCCTTTGCCCTCCCCATCTCCTTTGACCTTCAATCTTTCCCAGCATCAGGGTCTTCTCCAGTGAGTGCTCCCTTCTCATTTGGTGGCCAGAGTATTTGAGCTTCAGTTTCATTATCTGGCCTTCCAGGGAACAGCCGGGTTGATTTCTTTTAGGATTGACTGATTTGATCTTCTTGCAGTCCAAGGGACTCTCAAGAGTCTTCTCCAGCACCATAGTTCAAAAGAATCTATTCTTCGGTGCTCGGCCTTCCTTATAGTCCAACTCTCGCAGCCATACATAACTACTGGGAATACCATTGCTTTGACCATGCGGACTTTTTTTGGCAGGGTGATGTCTCTACTTTTTATCATGCTGTTTAGGTTCGCCATCGCTTTCCTCCCAAGGAGCAGGTGTCTTTTAATTTCATGGCTGCTGTCACAGTCTGCGGTGATCTGGGATCCCAGGAACGTGAAGTCTGTCACTACTTCCATGACTTCCCCTTCTATTTGCCAAGGAGTGATATTAACAAACACGATTGTCTGCACCTGTGTATTTCCCTTAGAGTGGTGGAGTTCCCTCATTTTTAAGTCTTAATTGCTTTTGGCCCTTTCAAGACTCCATAAAACAATGAATTCCGGTCCTGCTCTTGGATGGGGGAAATCATTTTGGTAAGACAACCTTCTGATCTGGAGCAGTGATGCTCTGTATTCTTGGTGCTTGGGGGGGAGTGATATCCCCTGCCAGCATACAAGGATATTTGCCAATATTTTACATGGATGTAAAACATCACCTTACCCAATTGAGTAAATCTGCTGCAGTGAAGTCTTGGACATTTATAGTCTCAGGTTAATTATCCCTCCACTACTGTTTGACTCAGTCATTGACCGGGGCCTATGGAAGCTTTCTGGATTCACTGAGCTAGATCAGGTGACACTTTTTGCCCCAATAAATGTTTCCAGGTCAGTTGGTCACTGGCCTGAGACATTAGGAGATATGCAGGAGTTTGACTACAGTTGACCTCTGCCTCCCACTACCCTGACCTCAACTTAACAGAACTTGTGTGTAATACTTCACAACTGCTCTTTGTGTATTAATTTCTGGGACACTACCCATACTTGGCTGCTCCCCTTAGACGCTTCCTATGAAAGGAGGTATACATCACCTAGCACCTGTCTCTACATAAATGTTCTATAGGACAGTTTTTATCATTGCATAAGCCCATATTTTGCCATGGTTTTTGAGAATATCCTCATGGCTTTGTAATGTGGTTTTACGATATGTTACAGTATACAGTGTTTATTGCTCTTAGGTGTGAATAGTAGTATAATAGGAGCTTTTGTCAGCTGAAAAGTCAATAATCATAAAAGTACTTCAGATTCTAATAACACTTCAGTAGATGTGTTGGTTTTGAATGCTGGCACAAAGACAGCCAAAGAAAGCTGAGAGAATATTTTAACATAGGCAAAATGACCTTGGGGCAGTCTAATACAAAGCCTATTTGCACTATGCTCAGACATCACTTATTACATCTGTGTTCCCCTATTCCTCTATTCAGATCAGAGTGGTGTATGTAGCATTATCCTGTTATATCCTCACAAAAGCCCTACAAGGTAGGTCATGTTGAGAGTTAGTTGACCTGCCTAAGGTCATCCAGCAAGCTTCATGGCTGAGCAAAGATTTTAATCTATACCCAAACCCAATACTGTATGCACCACCACACCTTCACTGGCATACAGTGCAACAGAAATTGTACATAATAATAATAATACTTTCCATTTATTAATCACTTTCCCCAGTGGGCTCAAAGCGATGTTACTCAATATAGACAAGGGACTAACAATGTTTGTAGGGGATAGGGAAGACAACATATATTCATTTTTAATTGCACGTGCCATCACTGCCCGGTGTAGACGTCTTCTGGCTGGCTCCATCATTTTCCCGCATGGCTGCTTGCTGGCCAGGCTTCAGGACCCGTATTTCAATCGCCACACTGCTACCGCCTGGCCGGAACATCCATTGGAGGAGTTATTTTCTTAGCTGTGAAGCTGTTTCGCCTTACAAGCCTTGACCAGGACGTCCGACCGTCAGCTAATGCCCTCCCACAAGGGAGATTGGCGTGCCCACCCTCTCTAAGGAGTGGTTCCCATTTTATCCACTCGCCGAAGCTTTTTTTTTTTTTCAATTAAATTTTTATTAATTTTACATGTATAATACAACATAAGTCAGGTTAACGATAGCCATATAAAGCATAAAGGAATAAACAACTGTATATGGAACAAGCAGAATATACGCCTAAGTAAGGATATATTCAGTCTAACAAGATTCTCTTGTGTGGATTCTAATGTTTAAAAGTGTAATAAGTCCTTAAGATGTTCATTCTTCGGGATGATTTCATTTCTAGCTAAGTACGTAACTACTGGGAACCAGATCGCCTGAAAGTTTTCAACAGCATTCTGTGATTGAGGAGAAGTCGTTTTCCCATAAATGAAATGTTCCCACAAGTTGTTTTGCCAGTCATATAGGTTAGGTGAGGAGCTTCTTTTCCATTTCTGAGCGATTGTTATCCTGGCAATAGCTAATAAAATTGAAATTAAATTTCTTTGTGTTTTTCTTTCACAGGTATCAGGAAGGATGTCTAGGAGGACCGTCTCCGGAAGAGCAGGTAAGTCAATTCCTACGATGGATTTAATTTGAGTCAAGATAAGAGACCAAAATGGTTGGATGAAGGGGCAAGTCCACCAACAATGAAGAAAGTCCGCAGGTTGTCCACAGCCTTTCCAGCATTTGTCATCACAAACGGAATAGATCTTGCACAGACGTACAGGGGTCAGATAACATCGGTGTAGAGTCTTGAAGGAAGTTAATTTGATGTTGAAGGTTTTGGAAGACAGGTTTGGTGATGACCATATGTCTGGCCATTGATCCTGTTGAATCCTATTTTGGCAATCTTTTGCCCAATGAGTTTGGGATTTTAAAGCTGTCTGTTTTGTGGTGTTGACAAGGATTTTATAGATTTTAGAAATTAAGCCTTTAATATTATCTGTTTTGTAAATGATCAATTTTTCGAAGTCTGTGAAAGATTTACTGGGAGTATGTGATGGAATCTTTTCCCTTAGGAGATGCTGAACTTGTAAATAACGAAACCAAGGTATTTTTTCGCCAATTTTCTGTTCTATTTGAGCTTTCGTGAGAGGAAGTCCTTTATCAAGAAGGTCTATCAATCTAGATATTCCCGCTTGTCTCCAAGATTGAAAAGCTTTCGGTTCTTTTCCAGGGATGAACCAGTCTTGGTTTAAAAAAGAAGATAATACAGAGTTTTTTGATAATAGATCCGGACGTCTGCGGTCCCAAACTTCCAAAGCCGCTTCCAAGAATGATATTAGGTGAACATTTTCATGTCTTTCCACGTTCGTTTGCCAAATAAGATCCGATAATGGTATCTGATCACATATGTGTTCTTCCAAAGATTGCCAGCCTGGGTGAGTTTCTGCGGTGAGCAACTTAACGATTGAGGAGAGTTGTACTGCTTCGTAGTATAGGAGTAGATCCGGGAAATCAAAGCCTCCTTTTTTTGATGGTCTTTTTAGGGCTGCAAAGCTAATTCGTGGTTTTTTGTAATTCCAAAAGAACTGTAGAAAGGCCGTCTGCCAATTAGAAAGTTCCTTTCTCGTGATTTGTATTGGTAGAGAGCGAAGTATAAATAAAAATTTTGGTAAAAGAATGCTCTTGATGACACTAAGCCGATCTGCCCAAGAAAATTGCATCGAAGACCACTGTTTCATTTTATTTCGGAGGTCTTTAAAAAGTGCTTGAAGATTGCATTTAAGGAGGTCCTGTAAATCTGTAGGGATATCGATTCTGAGACATCGCCAGGAGGAGTAATTCCATTTATACGGAAAATTGGATTGAATGGAGTGTTTTGTATCATCCGATATGTTGATTGGAATTATTTGAGATTTTCCAAGGTTGACTTTTAAGCCGAACAGATCTTGCGTGTCTTTGAAGAGTTCCTGTAGTGCTGTTAAAGAAGCTGCCGGTTCGGTTAAAAAAAGGACAACGTCGTCAGCATATAAACTGATTTTGTGTATAGAATCATGTATACGAATACCTTTAATTTTTGGGTTTTCTCTAATGGCGGTCGCTAGCGGTTCCATTGCTAGTGCGAATAATAACGGCGACAGGGGACAGCCTTGTCTGGTACCACGCTGCATGGCGATCCTTTTTCCAATTATATCGTTAGTTTGGATACAGGCAGTGGGCGCCGCATAGAGAGCTTTGATAGATGATCTAAACCTATTTCCGAACTCCATTTCCAGTAGAAGTTGGTTGAGGTAGGTGGTTTCCAAACTGTCAAAGGCCTTTTCAAGGTCGATCGAGAGCAGAAGGGATTCCGTAGATTGATGGTTGGAGTGTGCTATGAGATTCAGAGTTCTACGGATATTATCCGTGAGTGTGCGGTTGGGGATAAAACCCGTTTGGTCATCAGCGATGTAGTTAGGAAGAATACGCTGAAGTCTAGAGGCAAGGATTTTTGCAAAAAGTTTCGCGTCGCAGTTGAGTAGAGCAATTGGACGATATGCGGATGGTGAATCTCTATTGGAATCATCTTTAGGAATCGTGGTGATCTTGGATTCAGTCCAAGATGGAGGAAGAAGACCCGTAGACATTATATGGTTGCATGTTATTGTGAATTGTTCAATTAAAGATGTTTGAAACGTTTTGTAAAATAAAGGGCCGAAGCCATCCGTACCCGGAGCAGTGTTGGATTTCGTGCATTTCAGTGCGTCTCGAACTTCAGTGTTGGTGATTGGAAGGTCCAAATAATCTCGATGTTCCTGTTGTAAGGTTCTTGTCAGGTGATGTTGTCTTAAGAAGTCTCGGATTTTATCCACCTTTGGATTAGTGGAGCTGTAAAGCTTCTCGTAAAATAGTGTGAAGCATTTGTTAATTTCCTCTGGATCCGTGGTCAGAACGTTCTTCGAAGTTTTTATTGATAAAATTTTACGTTGTCGTTGTTTGTTTTTAACTCGCCAGGCGAGAAGTTTGATGCTTTTGTTATTTTTTTGCCAATATAATTGCTTCATAAAAGTAAGATTTTTCTGTATTTTTGTAGTTTCATGTGCTTCTAATATTTTTCGATGTGCCAAAAGGTCTTTAAATATTTTCTTGCTACCAGTACGTTTATGTAGAGTTTCTAATTCTTGAATATGATTCAGTGTGGTTTTGATAAACCGTTCTTTCTCTTTTTTCCGTTTAGAGGAAATCGCAATCAACTTCCCCCGAAGAACCGCTTTGAATGCGTCCCAAACCAGATGATCTTTAACCTCACCGTTGGAGTTTTCTTTGAAATAAAGATTTATTGTCTGCGTCAGATCATCTTTTATGTCGTCTTGTAATAAAAGAGAGTTGTTCAGTCTCCATGTGCGTTGCGAGTGGTGTTTGATCTGTTTTTGGAGTCGGAATTCCACATAAGCGTGGTCAGACCAAACAAATGGGCCAATGGAGGTAGATGCTAGTTTAGGCAAAATGTTATCTGATACTAGCAGGTAATCAATGCGTGAGTATGAGTGGTGTCTGGAGGAGAAAAATGTATAGTCTCTTTCTCCTGGGTGCGTCTCTCTCCAAGCGTCAAGGAGGTGGAATTTTCCTAAAAGTTCTCGAAGTTTAGAAAACCTGTTGTGTTGAAGCATGGTCTTTTGCGTCTTGCCTGATTTATCTAAATGATGATCCATAATCAAATTCAGATCTCCACCAACAATCACCTGACCTTCTTTGAATTGATCCAGTTTCAACAAGGTGTCATCTATAAATTTTTCCTGAGAGTCGTTCGGGGCGTACACAGATGCCAAGGTGATTTGCTCTTGGTCCAGCATGCCTTTCAAGAATAAGTATCGTCCATGTGGGTCTTCTAATTTATCTTTCAGGATGAACTGAATCGACTTAGCCAGTAAAATAGCCACACCTCTGGCTTTCGAGGAGCCTCCTGCTTGGTATTGCTGATCATACCAACCAACGTTTAAGACAGGCTTTATTTGTGTTTTTAAATGCGTCTCTTGCATGAAGATCACATCTGGTTTGTCTTTTAATATAAAGGAGGTCATTTTCCGACGTTTTATACAGTTGTTTAAACCATGCACATTAATGGATCTAAAAGTATAAGTATCCGACATTTGTGCCAAGCTGAAATATTATATTTGAATATCTGGGTGTAAATATATAATGGTATTAAGAAATATCAAACAGTCAAAATTTATATATTATTCAAACTTGCTCAATATAAGAGTTAAGGCAAATAAACACCCAACTACAATATATATAAGGTATACAAAGAGCTTACCAAAAATTTATCACGTTACTCAAAATATCAACCTGTATAAAATTGAACTATTACAAATAACACTAAACAAAAGGTACCTAGAGCCTCAGAACAATTTTCTGAGGGACTGCAACAATACAGTCTTCTAGGTACACCCACACACAGGGAGCTAATGAAGCAGAGGAGACTTCCCCCCCCATCACCCTCCCCGCCCTCGCTTTCTATAAATGAAATAAACAAAATCATGCGCATATAACATCTTTGAATAGATTATTAAAGTCATATCCATAGCTTAACATTAACAAGTTTGTATTAAATCACATAGAGTCTCCTACATGAGACAACACAGGCAGTTTGCTTGGTTTTTGTGGAGACGATGGGGAGCGTCCTCTTTTATTAGAGGAATGTTTATCTCCTTGTTCCATGGGATGTTCGTGATCCAAAGCCTGAAGCAGATCTTTCCCACTATTTTCATCCCAAGCATACAAGCGTTGGCCTTGATATGCTACATAAAGTTTCCCTGAGGGGAGCCACTTGTATTTTTGTTTCATTTTTTGTAGCTTAGAGGTGGTGGTTTTCAATGCTTTTCTTATTGCAATAGCCTCTCTAGGGATGTCTGGGTATACTTGAATAGGTTCCCCATTATATTGAAAGTGACCTGGGTGTTTAGCAGCTTCAAGGATTGTGTGTCTTACTCGAACATCAGGGATGGTAACAACAATGTCTCTTGGCTTAGGGTGTGCACTCCTTGGAATTGGGCCTAAACGTGCTGCCCCTGTTATAATTGGAAGGATCCCTTCTTCAAGCTTTAAAGATGACGCAATAAAGTGTGCCATGAAAGTTATTAAATCTTTGTTTTCTTCGGCCAATTCTGAAAGGCCTCTGAATTTCAAATTAGCAGCTTTTAGTTCTGCCTCAAGTGTAATTAAGTGATCCTTTTGGAGATCTGAGGCCTTTTGTAAAGTTTCAATTTTCCCCCTGTTGGCCAGGCCTGTTTCTAAGGCTTCTTCTGCCTTTTGAGTGGTATGATGTAAAGACATTTGCATATTCTCTAGTTGAGACGAGAGATTATCAATTCTATGGTATATGCCTGCCTCCATATTTTTTAAATAGTCCAGGATCGTGGAGGAGGAAGATTCAGGCAATATCTGGTCTGATTGATCAGTTGCGCCCACCATTTTATTTTCGGGCCTGGAAGTGTTAGCGCGATGAAGCGATGGGTCTAAGGAGTCTTTAGCAAGTTTTGGAAAGGTAATTATATTCTTCTGCTTACCCGCTTCTGCCTTGTGAGTTTGTTCAGTTTTCGGCATGATTTTAGTCGAGGTAATCGGGCTGGAAAGGGCTCGGGATCGGGAGCTCTCTGTTCACGCGACCGCTCTGCACATAGCGTCGCCCTGCCCCCCTCGCCGAAGCTTTTGAATCGCTGGGTGGATGATGAGCTGGGGACAATAGGCTGGCTGCTCACACCAGCGCGGGGCTTGAACTAACACAGTTCAGATGTTAAGACAGTGGGATATACCCACTGTGCCACCGCTCCCCTAGAACCATGAATAACAGTAAGGGGATCATGACTGCTTCATCACTGAGCTTCAGGCTATATTTGCACAGCCACATTAGAATCCTGGAATGGCAGAGTGGCTGTCCAGAGATGGAGAGGACCACTTCTGAATGTCCTTGTAGTAGCAAACAAATATATTTTAAAAGAAAGTTTTTAGTACAACTAGATGCTAATCTTCTATTTGTGGTGAGACTGCAGAAGAATATTGGAAAATGGAATTCACTGCATAGTAGCAGTGCCAGTATGGCTGACAACCTCCAAATGAGGCCTGGAGAGCTCCTGAAATCACAACTGACCTCTAGACAACAAATATCAGTTCCCCTGGAGAATATGGCTGTTTCCATACATGCAATTCCTCATGCATTCAAAGGTGGTAATGAAAGCGTAGTATTAGCATGTATGAATGAGTGATCCAGTGTCATGGTGGCTTGGTCTGGGATGCAAATTTCATTGAAATTTAAAAAAAAATCCCCTGTGTGAGATAAATGTACTGCTACTATTTTCTGACTTGTGACCATTTCTTTTTGTAAGACGGTGGTCAATGCAGGCTTTAAAAAAACAAACAAACTAGGAAATGATAATGTTTTCCGCAGATGGTACAATAACAAAAGCATATATTGAAGTATCATCAGTGGCCTGATGACCTACAGCATACCTTAAAACAACGCCTTAACACATCACTGCTTTTTCTTGACAAACCCTGGCTTGGTTCTCTTTCTCCCCCCAAAAAAGAGGATGACTAACAGTGATCCCTGGCTTTTTTTTTTTGAGATACAGAAGAATGACTATGATTTTTCTTTAGATGGCCTTGTTGATGTAGAAGCTGATTTGCAAACTAATTCAAAGAACATGCTAGCACCATTTTTTTACCCGTTTGGATGATTTCCAAAAAAAAAAGTGTCATAAAATAAACATGTTAAAAATAGGGAACATTATTTTCCATGACATTTTCAAGTAAATGTGACTGCCAGTGAAATAGAGATGAAAGTCTCATTGATTTGAATTGGAAATCGAAAAGAGGCTTTCCTGAAGTTCAAATGGTACATCGCAAATCACAGGAACCATTAATTCCAGCATGCAGGCACTTTTCAAAATGGGCTCTCTTGATGTAACAGAGTAGCTAAACTGTGGCAAGGCAGCTGATGGGAAAGGCCAAATATGCTTCATTAATTAAGCCAACGTGGTCTTTGCACCTTTTTGGTACGGTGCCAAGTTTTCCTCATTTTGTTGATACAGCACATTGTTCTTTATAATTTCTTTTCTGAAACTGGGAGGTCACATATAGCAGCTGCAAACTGAGAATGAAATATCTCAGTCTTATTTAGTTAATATAATACATCGCTTGAGTTAACGGAACTAATGCACCAGTTTTTACTCTTCAGACATTTAGAAACAACTCCCTTTGTGTGTGTTTGGCTTTCTGGGGCTCTTGTATCTCTGTTCTTGTTCTACAAGAGCAGCTTCATACATGGTCCAGTTGGGTGTTGTTGATTGATCATGTAGCCAATCAAGGTTTTCTGAATTGGACTGAATCACCCTCTGGTTCTTGTTGATTCCATTATGGCAGAACCGGTGACTGAATGCTGCTGGTTTAATTCCATGTTTTCTTGCTAATTTTATCATTGGTTATATTCTGTTTTACCGACTGAATGCTATTTTAATTGTTCTCAGCAGAAACTGCCTTGGTAGCAATTAGGCTAAGAGTATGAGGTACAACTATTTCATATAAATAGCAGCAGTGGCCCCAGCACTGGCACCAGCCTCCGCCAGCGCAATGCAGGGTAGGGAGAGCACTACGAAGTCTCAACAGATAATCAGGCACCAGAATAATGGAGAGATCCAAATAGTTATGGGTATTATTGTCATTTAAAGTTTGGGATTTTTTATAATAACCTTAATAGCAAAAACTGAGAGGTCGGTCCTTTTGCCATCATTATCCAAATGCTCATTTCTAGAATTCATAAGACAAGGAGCACCCACACATTTACCAGAGACACTACTAGATGTCTTAGAAGCTTCAGAATGCGGGTCTAATTGCCATAATGCAGTACTTTCCATGTCTTGTCTGATTAATTTCATTACAGAAATAGCAGAACTGATTTCACTAATGCCGAATGCTTGTGCATGCACCAGTATGCTGTTCTTTTGCTGACATTGACTCATCAGAAAGATGATACCTTTTTCAGAAAGTAGGAATGCTGCAAACATCACTGCAGGCAGGTTCAGCAGGAGAGCACCCGTGCAGGACCACCGCAACCACTTATGGGCTGAAGCTCCCATGTCACTGCTTCATCACAATTGTCCTCGAGTGGCTCCTGAATGGTGAGTTGCAATGGTGGTGGCCACGAGAGGCTCACAGTACAGCTTGCAGAGGAGCAGTAAGAAGGAGCCTACTAGGCCATGGTGGGAGGGAGCCATCACCACTGTCTCAATAGATCCCCATGCCTCTCACTGTTCCTTGCTGGCTCAGTAGACTTCCCCACACTTCTCTATCATCCCTGCTAGACAGGCCCCCATACCTACCTGTCCCCTACCTCAATGTCAGGTCTGTTGGGGAAGAGGAGGTGGGAGGCTGCTGAGAGGCCTGCCCATGTTTGTTTGGGAAGCTGAACAGCCTGCCTAGGGGTTGACTCCCTGCACATGGCTGGCTCACAGGCTCGAGCTAAAAGAGCAGGTGCTAGAGTAATGCATACATCATTGTAAGCACTACATTGTTTTGCCATTATTTATACCCTACTTTTCTGTGTTTTATGTCCCAGAACACAAATGATAGTAATTTAACTAATGATAGCAAATATCAGCAGAGCTCCTGACATGTCTTTCTTTGTTTATTGGCGCACCTGTTGAAATGCCCTCTTCTATACAGCTCTTAATGTACAGGAGCATCCGGTCTCTCGAATGATGCTTGCTTTTTATCAGCCAGCTCTGTCTCTCTTAGAAAGACTTGGGCTGAAGCCAAAGGAGTGCTCTTGCAGCTCTCTTGAAAAATCAATCCGCATTCAAATGAAAGAATTGCTATTATAAGAGAGAAACAAAGGAATACTGTTTGACACTGCCTTTATATTTGTCATCCTCATCCAAATGTGCCCAGATTTCCAGAAAGTTATTTGCTGATTGATCTTTTTCTCCCCAGGTGCCCTGACATAATATATCAATTTCGCCATTGATGTTACATTTCCATATTTTAGTATGCTTCTTCAATTTAAATATGTGCTGAATGAATCACTGAGACTTGCTGCTATATAGTGAATGCAACAAAGAAAAGCCCTCCCTCATCCCCAAAGCTTAAGACACTCTACACCTAAAATAAAAACATAAACCATGAGAGGTTTTTTTCAGGTGCCTTCAGTGGCATCTTGTAAATGATTTTGGACTCTAACAATAAGACTTCAAACTCCTATATACAATAGTGGACTTCACTGGACCCAGAGATGTGAAAAAAGGTCATAATTTTATTCAACTGGCTCTTTTTACAAAGGACATTTCCCCCACTAAGAATATATTTTAAGTCTAAAATGTGTCATTTGTGACTACTGTTAGTGCACAGAGAAAAGCAAAAGAGGCAGTATTCACATTTTAGGTGGGACATGCAATTGGATCCTATTAACCCTTTTGGTCAGGGACGAGAGTGGGATGTAGCACAAGGAGGTCTTGAGCTCTACAGAAAACTGGCAAAAATCACCCCCACACACACACACACAACCACAACAAGATCTCATGCAAGAGTGGGCAGGGAAATTCTGCCAGTTCTTCCCCCGCTTATCCCCTTGTGCTCAATCTCACTCTCTTCTGGACGCTCTCCCAACTTCAGGGACTGATTTTTCACGGAGCACAAGTGGCCATGGGTTTCGAAAAACAACAACAACACCTTGAAGAAACAGGACCTTACAAGTGAGGAAACTGAGAATGTAGAAGAGCCAATAGTGCCCCCCCAGTCTTAATTTATTCTTAACCATTACTCTGTCTGTTTCCTTACAGAGTCTACCTTCTAACATCTAACAATAATCTGAAAGAGAAAGCAGTTATTATGTATAATGTATGTGATATAAAAGAGTTTGGGTTTGGGTAATATCAGAATAAATCTGCATTTCTGTACTTTTGTCTTTGTACTGTACTTACTCAGCCTTGCATTGTAAGACTAATAATTTTTCACTACAAAAATAAGAAAAACATGAAAATATACTAATGAATACAAATAAAATGCTTCGTTTTCCTCTTTGAACATTTTTGGTCTGGTGACTGTCCATGGCAAAGGATTTCAGCTGCAATCACCCAGGCACACAGCCACTCCCAGCCTAATACAAGTC
>NW_015166506.1:152318-167434 GCF_001447785.1 Gekko japonicus
AAAGAGATCTGGAAATATTTCACCAAATAAATTATCATGTTGTGCAAAGCACTTTGACACTGGACACACTGAAAATGGGGGAAATCCCACATCCCTCCTAACTCACAAATTGGGGTTTGCTCTAACTGTAGAGGCCCAGGCGAGTCTACGTTTCATACTGAACTTCCCTGAATACACATAAAGTCACCTTATACTGAATCAGACCCTTGGTCCATCAAAGCCAGAATCAGAATGGCAGCAGCTCTCCAGGGTGTCAGGCAGAGGCAGGTGATGGCAAAGCACTTCTGTTCATCTCTTGCCTTGAAAGCCCTGCAGGGTGGCCATGTTAGCTGTGACTTGACAACACTTTCCACCACCACTAGTACAAAACACCTGTGAAAGCACTCCGGTGTCCACAGATCTGGCCCCTGTGCAACTGAATGCTTTGATCAACATGCCACGTCTAAATAGTTACTCATTCTCCTCTTTACCTCATTGTTTGAGAAAGCAAATCACCTCTTTATTCCAAATCCCACTCTTATGTCTCAGAAATTGATCCCTGTGTTATAAAAAGGAGATAAATGTTTTCAGTAGTTAGAGCTGTAGAGCCCTTTTAATTTGGCTTTCTATAATATGGGCTTAAAATCAGACCCACAGCACCCACCCCCATTCAAACTGACCTACAGTTCAGAAACAAGCATGATGTTTTCCATATCAGCTTTCTAAATGCTGAATCAGCTCAATAAGCAAAGCTAAATCATTACTCCGGAACCGTAGTTTCAGCTCTTAGCATTTGCATGCAGCATTATTTAGTATCCTGGAACAGCATATGGATAACGAAAACAACACTGAAATTAAACAGTATGACAAAACTGTGGCTGTTTTCTTAAAGAGCTCCATGTCTAAACAATGTGGCTACAGTACTTGATATGCATTCCCTGATATTCCCATGGCCTGTAAAGATTCAATTAAAAGTATGTTTCAGAAATTAAATTATGGTGTGGAATTAACTGAAGGTATGAAATACTGCGTTTGCCCTAGCATTCAAGGAAAAGCAGTATCTAGCAATTTGCTTAATAGCTCCAAACATGTGATCTCAACTTAATAAGTGAAAGTGCCTTCAGCTAGCAGAGAATCTACTGGGGAGAGATGTCCTATATAATCTACTAGCAGAAGAAAAGGATTAACTGATATTAATTTGCTGCACACCATGTAACTGTCAATATTTTAAAACTCAGATTTGGCATAATCTCATTCCTACCAAAGGTCATTTCTGTCTTCCAGTGTTGTCACCATTTTACACATGGTCAGTTTTTCAGCATGGGTTCTGTAAGGGAAGATCTTGTCTCACTAATCTGTTAGTGTTTTTTGAGGGAGTGAACAAACATGTGGACAAGGGGAACCCAATAGATGTTGTTTACCTTGACATCCAGAAAGTTTTTGATAAAGTTCCTCATCAAAGGCTCCTAAGTAAGCTCAATAGTCACAGGATAAAAAGACAAGTCCTCTTGTGGATCAAAAACGGGCTCATTAATAGGAAACTGAGAGTGAGTATAAATGGGAAATTTTCTCAGTAGAGGGTGGTAAGCAGTGGGGTACCACAAGGATCAGTACTCGGTCCCATGCTTTTTAACTTGATCATTAATGATTTGGAGTTGGGAGTAATCAGTGAAGTGGCTAAATTTGCAGATGACATGAAGTTGTTCAGGGTGGTGAGAACCAGGGAGGATTGTGAGGCACTCCAAAGGGATCTCTCGAGGATGGGTGAGTGGGTGTCAACATGGCAAATGGGGTTCAATGTGACCAAGTGCAAAGTGATGCTCATTGGAGCAAAAAATCCTAAGTATAAATATACATTGATGGGGTCCGAACTGGCAGAAACTGACCAAGAGAGAGATCTTGGAGTCGTAGTAGATAACTCACTGAAAATGTCTAGACAGTGTGTGACTGCAGTAAAAAAGGCCAACACTATGCTGGGGATTGTTAGGAAGGGAGTAGAAAACAAATCAGCCAGTATCATAATGCCCCTTTATAAATCAATGGTGCAATCTCATTTGGAGTACTGTGTACAGTTCTGCTCACTACACCTCAAAAAGGATATTATAGCACTGGAAAAAGTGCAGAAAAGGGCAACTAGAATGATAAAAGGGTTGGAACACTTTCCCTATGAAGAAAGGTTAAAACGTTTGGGGCTCTTTAGCTTGGAGAAAAGACGGCTGAGGGGTGACATGATCGAGGTTTATAAGATTATGCATGGGATAGAACAGGTTGAGAAAGAAGTACTTTTCTCCCTTTCTCACAATACAAGAACTCATGGGCACTCAATGAAATTGCTGAGCAGTCGGGTTAGAATAGATAAAAGGAAGTACTTCTTCACCCAAAGAGTGATTAACACATGGAATTCACTGCCACAGGAGGTGGTGGTGGCTACAAGCATGGGCAGCTTCAATAGGGAATTGGATAAACATATGGAACAGAAGTCCATCAGTGGCTATTAGCCACAAGGTATAGATAAGAACTCACAGGCTGGGGCAGGTGATGCCCTGTATTCTTGGTGCTTGAGGGGGGCAACAGTGGGAGGGCTTCTAGTGTCCTGGCCCCACTGCTGGACCTCCTGATGACACCTGGTATTTTTGGCCACTGTGTGACAGAGTGTTGGACTGGATGGGCCATTGGCCTGATCCAACATTGGCTTCTCTTATGTTCTTAAATATACTGGCAGACACATAGAGCTTTTGGTCCACCTAACCAAACTTGATCATGGATCCACATTCAAATACGCTTATCAAGATAAAGAAAGGCATTTGTATTGCCATCCTGACAATTCAGAATCCATTATTTTCATACCAGGTTGTGAATCCCTGTGTATGGAATTGGAGTGTTCAAAATTGTCTTCAATTTTGCATCCACTCTTTTGTATGACCTCATTCTGATTAATTTTCACAATTTAGTAGAGCTTACCAAATGATACCAAAAAATGTGAGGGGGTTGAAATTCACTTTTAAATTAACTTTTACATAATGTATAAATTAAGGAGGGAAGGGAGCTTTTATGGAGGTTAGGCAGAAGGTTGTGAGCAAAGGGGATTTAGAGAGTTCTCTCAGCCTTTAAGCTCCTAATTTACCTTTCCCATTGTTCCCTTGGAACTTGATGCTATATTTCTCCAACATTCACCCTAGGCTACCCACCTGAAGACAACATTGCTTTCATGAAGTCAGCATCCATTTCTATTGAAAGTACTCCATCACGCTGGTTGGCATGATCTTTCAACTCAGACCAGGCAACTAAAAAGCCCAGAAGTAGCACAACATGTTCAAAAGCCTTGGGGGGAGGGGTGGTCCCTTGACCCTTGTACCAGGTATTGAAGAAAGTCAAAGGGATCACATGACTATGACTTATTCTACCTCTCATCCGTTCAGCACAAATAATAAAATCACTATTTCCCAAACATTTCTGCCTAGTGTAAAGGACTCTGGGGAAGCATAGGAGGCTAAAAACCATTTTTTGTTTAAGTGCCTTTACTCATTAAACTCAGGTTCAGAGGCAGTGGCAGGTCAGGCAGGATACGAGAATCCACAATCCAACTAAAGTTTGAGTAGCCAGAGGATAAGAGATGGACATCAAGTCCATGGAGTATGACAGGTCACGATAGTCCAGGGCAAAGGCATGGTGCAGAAGCAAAACCAACAGGAGTCAGGAACCATCAGCTATGGACAAGTTACTCAGACTGAGGGGCTTAGCCATGAGGGAAAATCTTTTTATCTCCAGGCTAAATCTTATTGGATCCTGCAGTCTAGCATCTCTCAATGGATCCATATAGTCACAGTGTCCTAGCCATCTTTAGAAGAGCACTGTGATTTAGAGAAGATTGGACCAGTACCTTTCTCTGAATCTAGGCAACTTAGGTAGAACACAGAGGAACGCTCTGCAGCTGCTGTCCCCCAGTTCTGGATTCAAGGTCCCACCACAATGCCTGACAACTAAGGAGACATACTTGAGGACTTTTGGTTGTTTCTTTTTTGCACCCCCCCCCCCAGCAGTGGAACTAGGTTTGAATTTAGTTGTTCACCTATATACCATGCATGATTTTCCCTTCATGTATGCTAAACTGTAGGTTCACCAAAGACATGTATTACTGATACTAAAGTTCGGCATGATTTTTTCTCCTTTGATGGAACCTTCCTTCAGGGTAGTGTGTTAGGATTTTGAAATTACTTCACATGGCATATCAAGTCGAATTAGAGTGGAAGAACTTTAATAGAAAAGGCCACATCATTAACAGAGTTTTTGGGCTTCTCTTTCTAAATCCCTTTTTTAAAATATATGATTTCCTAGCTTTAATCCAATCATATAAAAGGTAATCTTTACAACCACTCCCCCTCTCAGTCATGGTTTCATAACATTTCCATTTAACCACCCTTGAGTAAACATCCTCTGGTGGATAATGGATTTCATCAAAGTGGTGAAGTTCAAAATTAATTTTTTTACTGAAAAAGAAACATGTATCCCATAGATGATCACCTATTTGATGGGATTAACAGGGTATCATAATGTTTCCTCAAAATATGATCCTATGAAAATACTCAGGTCTTATATCTGTCTATTACATTTTCATCCCACCTTTCCTCCAAAGAGCTGAGAGTGGTGTACATAGTTGTTCCCACTTCAAGCTTATCTTCACGAACACCTTCTGAGGTCAGCTAAACTGACTGACTTGACCCTAGGTCACCTTCTGTTATGGGCTGATGACCTGAAATGGGTCAGTTTTATTATTAGCAAAGTTCCTAGCAGAAAGGTTTTTGGGGTTGGGTAGAAAAGAAATAATGCTGATTGTCATAAAAAGGGTGCAACAACTGAAAATGCCAATTTTCTCCTAACAGAGGGAACAAAAAAAGTTGTTTTTGCTAAATAAACGTATCTACCATTGTTTTATTTATCTGTCGATAACAGGACTGACGCCAAACGTTGTGCAATTCAGTTCTCATGTATCACCTCTTCACCACAAACAGAAGACCTTCCTAGATGGGGAGTATACAGTCCACTCCTTCATACAAGCCTGTACAGTTTGACTGAGCCAGCTGTTTCATCTACAGATGAACATTTGGGGCAGGGGAGCATCACCTCTGTACCTCACAACATGGAGGTTTTCTTAAATTCACATAGCTCATATCTCTCAACAGACCTCTCTCCATATATTTATTCAAGCCTTTAAAAAACCTCTATTCAATCTAGTAATCATCACCACATCATGTGGTTGAGAGTTCCACAATTTAATTATGAATATTAATAGTTAAATGATGGATTTTTCATCAGGCCCAACACAACACCAAGTGTCTCAACAGAGCCTTGTCTCTCTACATCAGTAGGCTGAAATGCACTCTGCTAGTGATATAAAATATTAACAACAGATTTGGCAGTGGTTGTCAAGGGTGTTTTCACACTGTTGTCATTGTGGACTGATTCTTAGGATTGTAGTCTTTATAGTTCTTTGAACCTGTCCTTTGCATTAATATCACTCCCTTGGGCGATGTCACCCTTTCCCCTGACCTTTACTGTACAAGTCACAAATAATGAAAGGGTTTGTCAGGAACCACTCTGGCATTTCTGAAGGAAGCAGATCAGCACTCAGCAAACAAACTAACCAGAGGAGCAGGCTTTTGCTAACATATGCAACAAATGGATGGTGCCATTTGGCTAGGCTGAGAGTATTCCTTTAATAATGAGATCCAGGCTTTTTAGTGAACTCAGAATGTAATTGGTCAGCCATCGAGATTCTGTTTTTCAATTTTCTCATCTGTCAATAAAATGTCATTCCTTCTGGGAATGTACTTAATTTAATAGACAATAAAGCTTCACTGGTATATGTCTGAAGGAGTCTTTCTGCTTCAGAAACATCTAGAAACATTATAAATTCTAATGGTCCATTAAAGCAGAGGTGTAATGTCTAATAATAAACTCCATATAGGCTTTTCAAGCATGTTAGCTAGAATCTTCTTGACCGTTACATTTTACCCAGCTGTTTCAGAAAAGGAGAAGATTAGATTAAGATATTTGTTCAGGATTTGGTATTTTTGCTATTTAAAAAGTTCTTTTTAAAAAATCCAGTTTTTGTTTTATTTTTTCCTTGAACTTTCATATTTTTCCAGCTTCTCTTTTGAAGCAGACTCTCCCCATTCTTTCTCAGCACAAATGAAGGCCAGTTTTGCACAAGTTCAAAAAGACCGGTGGCAACTGTCTTTGTGACAAAGTAATTGTTTGAACATTGGCTTGTCACAATGAATTGTCTGAAGCTGGCCATATAATGGAACAATCAGATGGCCATTTTGTTATGTGACTGGCGGGAACATACACTAAATTCCCAAGCAGATTTTGGCCCTTTTGTGTACATAACCACCAAAGGCTTGGAATCTGTTTCCCCATAACCTAAACTAGGGCTGTGCAACTTGGATGCCAAAATATTCAGGATTCACCAAATAATGAAATGTTCTGAATAGGCCAAATATTTCTGAATTCATAATTTTATAATTCCAGATATTTGGAATTATTCCAAATATTCAAAATTCAAGGATGGCACCAGCATGGAGTTGTGTGTCCACTGATGGATATTGCCATGACTTTGAGCGGAAGGCAAAGCTTGTAAATGCAATCTGTCGGCATTTATGGAATCTTGAATCAGGCACAGATGATCAAATGCATTCTTGCATTGGTCCTTTTTAAACAAAATGTGGACATCCCTTTTGTATAATATCCTTGCTGCTGTCTCTCCAGCAGTGGTAGGATAAAAGCCCATGGCAGTCCACACAGCTCACACCCAGAACTTAAGTTGGAGGGAGAACTGGTTTTCCTTAGGGCCAACTTTCCCACTGCAGCCAGGGCCAGCCTGACCACTAGGCAAACCTATATGATTGTGTAGGGTGCCACATGTTAACCATCACCAGAAAAGCTGGAGGAGCCTCCTCTTTCCTATGAGCCTTTCGCCTAGAGGCCACCATCTACCTGCCATCTTTTTTTCTTTCTCTTTTCCTTCTGTGATCCAGCAGAAATGTGTACCTATCCGTCTTCTGAAGGTGATCCAAAATGATCACCCATATATGCCCTTGTTGCTGGCACATTCCCTAGTACTATGGAGGGGGACAAGTCCCATCACCCTAATAAACAGGTTAATCCTGTTGATACCAGACAGCCATACTGCAATGGTGGCTTAAAGGCAAATGCTCTCTCTAAGCTGTGGAGTCTTGTGAGCAAAAAATTCTACTTTGTGAGCTACTGGCATTAAAGGTGTGAGAGAGCGATTTGGCTATGGCATAAATTACTTTGCTCTGGAACCATCCTTCATGAGCTAAGACAAAAATCTCTGAGCTGGAGGCTAAAAAAACTGAGCTAGCTCACATTGACTCAGCTTAGAGGGAACACTGCTTGAAGGCAAGCTTGACATTAATTGGCTTCTAGAATCTCTGTGTCTGTTGACTCTGGTCTTCTGGAGTTGCCATGATGGAACATGGAGGGCTTTTGAAAAACTTGCCTATTTTTTATTTTTAGTTGTTCATTTTGAATGCCCAGTAAGTAAAACATTCCTCCTAGAAATTTCACTTCTCTCTCTATCGAGTGGGGACACAGAAGTCATAGTTCCTTTGGGCACCAAAAAAACCCTTGGGCCGGTCCTGATTGCAGAGCTGCCTTGAGGTGCTCTTTGAGTAAGAGGGAGAAGCATGCTCCAGCCACTAATCAAGGTCATGCCACACTTCAGGCTGCTGCCGCCTCCTGCTGCACCTTCTCATCTTCCGACTACTGCCTGAGGACTGAGCCCACACACTCCACTGTGCTATACCAATTGCTGTAGGGAGGTAGTTGCCCATCCTTCAACTATCTGTAGTAGCTGCCCCAGTCAGCCTGCCAGCACTGCTCAAAGTATTTGCTCATCTCTAGCATCAGCTGTCCTCTCCTCCAATGTGTGTGGGCAGTGCTGCTCTGGTAACCATTCCACTGTTCAGGGTTCTGAATGCTCTGGTTGCAGTCCCTGCCCAATGCCTGGGCACTACTGACTGGTAATTGTGGCTTCTGTCTACGCACTTGCTGCATCTACCCAGCTCTTCCAGGTTGACACAGGCACTGGGAAAGGGTCATGGACCGAGGGAAACTTTGTAAAACAGCCTGCCTTGCTTTTAGTGTTTTCCTATTAACTTTAATGGAATTATGAATGTTTGGAATTTTGATTTATTTTTTTAAGAAAAAGAATCAAAATCAGAAGAATCACAGTGCTGAATTCTAAATCCAAATTCTGCATCTTGGATTGGGTGCACTTCCCTAGTCGGAATATATCAGGGTTGTTTGGGCGTATCTGAATATAGCAACCATTTGGACAGGACTAATTGTGTGGCTCTTTCTCCCTGACCGAGGCTGTGAACAGACAAGCTATTAAATCCATTGTCATTGCTCCTCCTGAACAGATTTGATTTGTGTGATCAGATGGCAACATCTGTACTCTGATCCACAGCCATCAGCCCCCTGTACTCACCCCTGACTTTCCTGACACCGGAGAAAGTCCGATATTTACTGATCATGCCAGTTTCAAAGCATATCTCTGGATGTCTGATCACTCTTGTGAAGTCAAGCTATTGGGGAAGGCAGATCACTCATTCCATCTTTGCCATTTTATTCCTTTGCAATTAGCGATGTGCACATAGGCAGATACCCACCTGCTCTGTTTCCCCATTCACAATATTTCAGCTCAGCCAGTCCCTCCCCCTTTTCTTTGGTGACTGAGGACTCTGCTGGCAGAGCTCAGGTGAGGCAGGGATGCAGCCTCAGTCCAAAGGCTGGCCCTTGTTGCTGTGTCAGGGGGTGGGCTTAATGATGATGGCACAGGCAGGGCCTCTGAGGACAGTCAGAGAAGGAACTAACCCCCCCTCCACCCTCCTTGGCAGCAAGGCATCGGGCACATTGGGGATAGTGGCAGGGGGGCAGAAACCAGATTTTTAAAAAGCTGCCCTACATCCCGCTCCATGGTTGTAGCTGGGTAGGGATGGAATGTCTGATCCAACCACTCCAGAACTAAAAAATCCCAATCAAATTAAATGTGCAGCCACAACAGGATAAGCCCACTACAGCCCAAGAAAATGGGGAACACCAATTCCAAAAACAAAAAAGAAGAAAATCTTAAATGGAGTTTCTTGAGAACTTTGAAGGCTTCCTACATTAAATAGTACCCCAAATGAATCGAGTGGTCTTGAAACATGCCAGGCCACTATCTCCAGGTATGTTTTGAGATGCTTCCCCTGGCCGACTTATCTATTAGGCACAGTGCCTAGTTCCTGCGATACATTTAGGGGCCCACAAAAATTATCTAATTTCCTTTAAAATCACAAAGGAAAAAAAATGAACTTTAGAGTCAATGAAAATGTTTTCATTTTTTCTTTACATCAGAAAAGAATAAAATTTTAGGTCCCACAAAAATCTATTAAATTTTGCCTAAAACAGGGAAAATGTTGACGTATTTAAAGTTATATCAAAATTTTAATATTGATATTATCATGATGGGAGGGGCCCACAAAGGCAAAAGTGCCTAGTTCCCACGGAAGTCATGATGCAGCCCTGATGTCCCCCCCTTTCCTCTCTCTTTCTCACCAGCACGGAACACTACCAGTTGGAAGAACACTGTAAGGTATGAAAAATCCATACAGAGATAGCCCTGCCTTTGTGGTTAGGAAATTCACACTGTTGAGCAGCACATGATACAAAGCAAGCAAGATGTTCCTGTCTCAGAAAAGGGCCTTTGAATCACTGGAACTGGGCCTGAGGCAGAGACTAGAGATTAAATGGCTAATTTCTTCCTGCTACTTGACAACAGCAGAGTTTGCAGAATCCTGATTTAAATGTGACGCAGCTCAATAAAAAGTGCATGCATATAGCTGCCCATGGAGGGGCAATATTTACACAAGAGCAATCTGCACATAGGTGCCCATTTATATGGGCAGCATTTATACAGGAGCAATGTTTCCCAATGGACATGGCCCTGAAATGCTGCAACTACATATATGTTTAGATGTGATGCTACTGTGTATAGCTCCTGCCGTGGGTAGGGTTTCTTCGTTGCTATTGTTTTGTTGTTTTATCTGTTCATTTTTGCATGTTTGTTAAATATGATTGCATCATAATTAAATAGGACCTGAGGCCATGCAAAAAATCCCCCCACCCAGTTCTTTCTGATCCTGGGAGAGTTTGTTTCTGGGGTTATATAAAACATGTAGCCATGTAGGTTGGGAATCTGCAGAGCTGACACTTGGGTCACCAACCTCCAGATGGGGCCTGAAGTTTTCCTGGAATTACAATTAATCTATAAAATACAGAGATCAATTCCTCTGAAGAAAATGGCAGCTTCAAAGGGTGAACTCTACCGCATGATATACCCACTGAGCTCTCTCCTCTCCCCAAATTCTGCTCTCCCTAGGCTCCACCCCCAAGTCTTTAGAAATTTCCCAAGCCAGAGTGGAAAACCCCAGGGGAGGTGAAGTGGATGGAGCTGCCCTTTGTCTCTTCTGTCACTGCAGTCCTGCATCTGTGGATCACAGGATCCAACCCCCTGAAGTACTTCTGATTTGGAGCTAGTTCAAAAGTTTAGCAAGGGCAAGTGGCACAGTGTTCATGGGACTATACCATCTCCGAATGCTTGCTGGCCATCTTAGCTTTGAAATGCTCTGATATTATCATGTTCAAAGGTGAATCATTTTCCGTCATGGTGATAAAGTGATAAAGCTTCAGCTATGGATTCTGGCCTGCTACTATATTATTGTTAGAAAGGCACATAGCATCTGTCTATAAAATAAGTGATACCCCTAGCTGGCACTAGGGACAAATGGCCAACTGGCCCAATGTCACTGGATTTTTAATTCATTCCTACCCCTGTTCCTTACACTCTACCAGACTGAAAAGGGGCAGGGGAATGTGGCAAATAAGTATATCGCCTTCCCTTTTACCTTTTGCTACCCAAAGTTCTATCCACTATTGTTAAGCTGTTTCAGTCTTAAAATGTGTAACCTGGCTGCAAGCAACAAGGTAAGTATTGTCCTACAAGGAACTGGGCTAAAGCAATAAAATTATTTATAACAGGTAGGAATAGTGTCTATTTATAGCTGGTCCATGATTTATTTTTAGCCAGTAACTGAAAGGTGAAATATCCCTTTGCAATACTCATGGCTCCTTGGCAATTACATTGTATTCCAGACAAAGGTACAGAAAAAAAACTGCCAAAAGTTCTTACCAGTTCACAGGGCTCTAGTCGGGGGGGAGCTCTCAGGTACGGAGCTCCGGAAGAGAACCTCTAGGGGGCGGGGCGGTCACGTGGTGAAGCCCCGCCCCCTTCTTTACCGCGCCCTCTGCTTCGATCCTCATTCCGTTTGGGAATGAGGATGAAGCAGGAGGGTAAGTAGCCGGGCCTTCTGACACACTTCCGGTGATGTCAGGGGGTGTGGCCTTCTGTCACTTCCGGTGATGTCAGGGGGCGTGGCATATGCAAATAAGTTATGCTAATGAGTTATGCTAATGAGCTCCGGCAGCTCTTTTTCTACAACAAGACCCCTGCCAGTTCATATTCACTCTAGAAAAACAACAACAACTCAGTTATGTTGCATGAGGGAAAGAGTTTGGATGGCTTCATCCTACCATCAGATGATATATCTATTACTGATGCATCTTTCTGAACTACAGCGATGGCATGGGACAGAATATCTTCATACCCCTACATATAGCAAACAGCCCCCACCTCCAGGGAGAATGCTTTGCCCTTGAATGCTATGTTTCCTCATGGAATTCATCTGAGTGAGGTCACACTTTCAGTAGGCACTTTGGAATTACATTACCTGTTCACTGTGTTTTAAATCTTATGGACTACTAATAGTGTCTGCATTCCTTGTATTCCTTCCAAATTTCAGATTTATTTTTCTATGTCTGACTATAATTACTATCATTGTAACTATTCACTTTGCATTGCATATGGGTAGCCATATGGATGCAAGCATTTGGGAAGAGGATTTGTCAGTAGAGCATCTCAATTATTTATAAATACACTGTAATACATTTGGAGGGCATCTGTATTGCAACTATTTCGTTGACGATTGATAGAAAAGCTGTAAATGGTGTTATGTTTGGGTTAACCTGTCTACACAAGGTCATGAGTTAATGGCATGTGTGTCACAGTATTTACTTTAAGTACAAAGGCATCACTATGTAATGTATCGGGAAAGAAACTGCCATTTCAATTTGCATCATGGCTGCATTCCTTAAGCACAAAACCTTTTGATTACGGCCAGCTATCAATTCAGTCGTGTAAAATCTCTATCACACCCCAGGAGAAAGCAACAAGCTAAAGAAAATGCACACGTCAATCCCTATCTGTGTTTTCCAATATTCCACCTAGCTCTTTACTGTCTGAAGAAATGCCGGCTATGATCATTACCTCAGATGTCTCCTCAGACTTGCACTCATAGGAGGCATGAAATTAGTTTGGCCCACTGCGATGCAATCCCTGTTAGGTGGATGCAGGGCTCTGAGCCACCTTGTCTCTCTGCTCACGCTGTGCAGAGGGGCTTAGCTACTGGTTGCCTTGGCCGAGGACTCACATTTTATACCTTCCCACCTCTCCTGATTGTGAACACCTCTGTGTGTCATGAGGGTATAAATGGGTGCAAAGAGTGCTGGTCGTGGGGGGAAGAAGTCCTTCACCCCCTGCGCACCAAAGGCCCCCATCCCTGGCCTCAAAACCCATCCTGCCAGCCCACTGGAGCTTGGCCCTAGCAGGGCATCACCAGGGGCCTTGGAGCCTCCTTCCCCTGATCTGTTCCTGGGGCTCTCGTCAAAAGCATAAGATTTGTTAGCACTGCCCAGAAACCAGCAGTTGCTAACATTCATTGGAGAGGGGGACTCTGACAGCACTGATTCAGAGGGTGGTGGGGAAGCATCCTCCCCTACTACATCCCAGCTCCCTATTGCTGCCCCCATGTTGAGTACCCACCTCCATGGCCCTTCCCAGCTAAGCTGTGGCTCCTCCTCCCCCCCAGCCTCTTCCACCTGCTGTTCCCTATGGCCATATCTGTTGGCCTTCATGGCAAAAGCTCTACATTCCAGAGAGCAATCCTGCCTTTTATCCAGGGATCACAGATACGGGCCAGCTTGCACTCCCCTTTATTGCAGAGCGGATGCAACCTGGTGGCGATGCCTACCTGCAGCCTCTCTGCCAAGACCCTGACCCATGCAGGTGTCCCCTCGGGGCCCAGCTCCAGTGTGGGGAGCAGCACCCAGTCCAGCCCTTGAATCAGGGAGATGACTTGGCCCAGGCTGGCCATATAGGCTCAGGGAACATTGGTGGTGTCCTGGAAGGACTTGAGGACACACACCATTTGGGAGAGGGTCAGCAAGTCATTGGAGCTGATGTGGAGCTCCTCTTTTCTGTGCAGGATGGTCATGGAGATAACATCCTGCACCACACCCTTCTGCTCCACCAAACACACAATCATGGTGCAGGTGGAGTTCCAGAGGGTGGGTAAGTCCAGGATGAGCTGGTGTACAGGCTCATTTCCCTCCCCCTACCTCTCATACAGCAGATGGGCAAAGTTGATGCTGTGAGAGAAGTGGATGGCCATGTGCTGGCAGGTCTTGAGCAAGGACCATATTTTGAGGGTAACAGCACCCCAGGTGACCCTGACAGTGCTCCCCAGCCCCAGAGCATCCTTTGCCACCATGTGAAGCAAGGGCACAAGTCAGAGGATGTCCTTAAGGTGCACAGTCTTCACTGCTGCCAGCATGTTGACACCAGCTGCCAGCATGTTGACACCAGCATCCATGACCATGTAGCCATGGACAATGTTGCTGCTGCCACCCACTCCCTCAGGCTACTTGGTATCACGGACGTGATGTTTTGCACTGTGTGGTCTGCATCCATCCCCTGTGCATGGAGCAGAACCACCTGGGCCCTCTACATAGCCCTTTTGAGTGGCATTGTTGGTGGCCCCAGGGGAATGACCTCTTGGAGGGTGGCCTGTTATGAAGCCTGCCAAGCTGCTGTGGGGTTACTTTGGGGAGCCCCTGTCAAACTCTGGGAATGTCTGCCTTTCTGTCCTTCAGAACCTGCCTTTGGAGACTTGGGGGGGGGTTGCAAGTGTGGAAGGGATGCTTACCTTGCTTCCAGTGTCTGGCTGGGAGGGGGTGTCTGCCCAGGTGACGTTTCTCTGTGAGTTTGGTGTCACTGGCTTTTTCCTGAGCCATTCCATAGACTCCTGTAACTGCAGCTGTCTTTTCCAGAGAGACCACTGGGGAGACCTTGGGGGGTCCATAACTGGCACCCCAGAAATGTGATCTGCTCCTAACTTGGAGAGACTGTAGAGGAGTGGGTGGCAGAGTGAGGTTCCTTGTGTGTTTGGTGTGTGTGGAGTCTGTAGGGGTCCATTCTATACACTTTTGAACCTGCACCTGACATTTTCCCCAAAAGCACTTTCCTGGGGGCATCTTATTTTGGGGGACCCTAACTCAGACACCCTAAGTCCAATCTGCACATGACTTGAAGAGCATGTAGAAGAACATCAGGGGGAGGTCTCCTGTAAGTTATATATCTTTTGTTTGCACAAGGTCCATTCTATACACCCCTGAACCCCTGAACCTATGCCTATTATATCCCAGAAAACAGTTTCTTAGGGTCATCTTCTTTGGGGGTCTGTAACTTGGACCCCGTAATTTCATCCTCACCAAACATGGAGGGCAAGTAGAGAAGCATCATCCAAAGATCCCTTGTGAGTTTGGTGTCCCTAGGATGCTGGGGAGGCATTCTACCATGTCATAAACCTCACAAACCAAACCAGCTTGTTTGGTGCCTACAAGTTTGAGACTCACAAACTGAGCATGCAATGAACCATGAACAGTTACAAACCACATTTTCCTGTTTAGTGGTCATCCCTATCCATAGATTTCTCAGGGAATTTGCCAATCTGAACAAGTATCATCCTGCATTAATCCTGCGAACTCCAATAGGGCCTAACCTATGGGACCAGACTTATTCAAACTACCCTCATGGAAGCAGCAATATGAAACAGGCAGAAGAAGAAGAAGAAGAAGAAGAAGAAGAAGAAGAAGAAGAAGAAGAAGAAGAAGAA
>NW_015166506.1:167485-171372 GCF_001447785.1 Gekko japonicus
GAGGAGGAGGAGGAGGAGGAGGAGGAGGAGGAGGAGATTGGATTTATACCCCACCCTTTACTCGGAGTCTCAGAGCGGCTTATAAACTCCTTTCCCTTCCCCTCCCCACAACAGACACCCTGTGAGGTAGGTGGGGCTGAGAGAGCTCTGATAGAAACTGCTCTTTTTCAAGAACAGCTGTGCCAGAACTATGGCTTGCCCAAGGTCATCCAGCAGCTGCAGGAGGAGGAGTGGGGAATCAAATTTGGTTCTCCCAGATTAGAGTCTGTGCACTTAACCACTACACCAAAATTTGTTGTATATGGTTTCCTGAAGTCAATGGGATTAACTTCCAAATAAATATATTGGGGAATGAATTGTGATGTTTGTTAACCAGCTAAGGCAGGATCTTAACAAACAGTAAATGGATTCTTTATATGTCCACAGTTATTGGTATCTGAGGTGTCAGAGACTCAGCCACCCTTAAATTCCTTTAGTCTTTCTACATTTTTACATCCCTCTCTTCTCTGTCATTCCCTTCCTCTCATTTTCTAATTTTCTATCTATACACAAATGCTAACATCAAAGGGAATGAAAACAGCCCCCCCACCCCCGAGTAAGACACGCTCTTACATTTGCCAGTGGGTTGGTCTTCGATGTTTGGCTTGCCAGGGATAATGAGAGGTTGAGATGACAGCTGTTCATTACAATTACTTCTTCTTTACAAGAGCTTAACTCTGCTACTGCCTGGCTGGCCCATTTCTGTTAGCTCCAGCACAGGATGAACACTATTGCCAAGCTCCTCCTCCTTTGCAACATCTGTCTACTTATTCCCAGGAATGAGCAAAAACAAAGCTGCGCATGGTGCCATTTCAATGCTACAAACAGGACCAATCCTTTGCAACAATGTTCCATGGCTATGCATACCAATTCACTAGTGACCATTCTGTGTATCTCTCTCTATCTGTTTGGATTCATCTGCTCTCAGGTGAACCAGAAAGTGAGGAAGAGTAATCTGCTATATGATATGGGTGCCCAACCTGTGACGTGGCAGCTGCCTGAGCACTGAGGACGGATACCTTTCTGGCTCAGCTGCACAGAGCTGGGGAATAGAGTCAGGTCTGTTCTCTTGCCTGAGCCTCCTCACTGCTGCTGTGTTGTTCGCTGATCTTCAGCTCAGCAAAGGTAGAATCACAGCAAGGTATAAGTCCTCCCTGCCATGGTACCACAGTGCATATTAGAATAGGCTTAGAACAGACTTGATCAATAGTACATCCACCTAAAAGGTTAGTCACCCTGGCTATTAGGGCCATGTGCCCCCCCCAAAAAAGTATTTTTGGATCCAGATATCAGGGAGCTGAAAATATTGGTATTCACAGTTATATGGGTTCCAAATATTGGTCTGGTAAATGGATCCATCTGTTTTCCAGGATTTCAATATTATTCAGCTCCATTATTCCCTACTGGAATCTTTCTGAAGTGTTTTTTCTTCCTCAGAAAATGGCATCAAAATTGCAGCAGAGGTGCCAGTGCCTGTCCATTAAACAATCCCCAAGTTTCAAGTCAATTGGACCAAGAGGTCCCATTCTATGGCCCTTAACCAAGGTGCCCCCAGCCATACTCCATTGTTTCTTGGGGGGGGGGGGATTCTATGCTTTCTCCAGGATAAAGAATAGCCAAAGACACAAAAGCAAGCAAAGCAACCACTAGCTAAAAGCCCCTTAAAGCAGGCAGAACCAGCGAATCCCAGCAGAAGTGTGGAAACATTTGGCAAGCCTAACACAACACAGGAACAACCCAAGACTCCAACACAATGTCAAACCAGAGAATCCTCTAACCCAAACAGAATAGGAACCCTGTTGTGAGCTCAACAAATGCAAAATTAGAGAATCCAAGCCAATGTACAACCCAAGAATCCCAGGCAATATGAAATCAGAGACTCCACTGCAAACTACAAACCCATCACAAGCCAGCTCAAGCAAAGAATGCAATGTTGCAAGGTCAACAAATCCAATTTCAAAGAACAGCATCAATGCCAAACCAATACTGGGAAGTTGATACCAAGCCCAGGGAAGACACATAGTAAAATTAAAGGGGGGGGGCAGTCCTGGGAGCCTCAAAATGCTGGCTCCCAGTGTTCATGGTTACTCCCAAATATTTCTGGGGTTTTTTTGGAACCCATTTCCTGGTACCTAGAAGCTATAATGACCAAACTGAAGCTACTGTACTTTGGTCACATTATTAGAAGACAAGACCATAATGACAAGACAGTAATGCTATGAAAAGTTGAAGGCAAAAGGAAAACAGGAAGATCCAGCATGAGATGGATTGACTCAGCCAAGGAAGCCATGGCCCTCAGTTTGCAAGACCTGAGCAAGGCTGTTAAGGATAGGACATTGTTGGAGTTCATCAATCCATAGGGTTGCCATAAACCAGAAGTGACTTGACAGCACTTAACACACACACACACACACACACATTTTTCAGTATCCCCCCAAAATACCTGATACTGTCCAGAGACCTGAATATATCTGAGAAATACCAATAAGGTATTTTTTGATATATATTTGTACTGGATATATCCAAATCCACATCCCTACTGGCTATATGGTAACACATTCTCCCCTAGTGAGATTTTTTTTTGTTATTGTTGATTTCTTAATTAAATTGTCCAAATAAGTAAACCACACAGCAAGCTACTGTAAGGAGAAGATTTATATTTAAGCATTTTTACAGTTGTGCATTAAAAATGTTATTACCAGGTATTTTTAAAATAGGACAACATACAGGATGAACATGGAAAAGTTGAGTGACATATGATGTTCACTGTCTGAATGTCTGCTTCAACTACAGATATTCTGGCAGGCAAAGCTCTAGCACCATGAATGCCTGTAGGTAAGCCAAAAATACCCAGCCTCCTTATTGCATTGTGAAGTGATGCAGCTTCTCTGACATTAATATCTAGAAGTAAAGCCCACAGCAGTTGGTATACTATGATCTGTTAACAGTAGGCAATATACATAATTCACAACCAGCATTGAACTAATTTCCAATAACAGTTTCTTGTTCCCTAGAAAATTTGGGACTGTGAATGATGCTGAAATAAATACTGCTATTTTTTTAAAAAAATAGTAAAAAGTCTGGACACAGACATGCTTTAAAAAGACAACATTATTTTGTCATGTTTTCTCTTAATCACCATATGAATCTGGTATTCGTTGCATGATTGCTGAGTGCTAGACTAAAATTAGGTCAGCTAGAAACAAAGACTTAACTGTACGCAGAGGATAGATATCTTAATACTAGCTTGCTGGGAAAGATCTCTTCTCAGGTATGCTTTTCTCCTTACAATTAGCTCCTTGCCATAATCTGTGCTGCCATAAATTGCACCCCATCAGAAGTATTCCTGATACCATTGTCATTCATATATGCATTACTATTTCTTCCATCCCTGAAATGCTTTAGGGGCCAATGTGAAGTGCAAGGATGTGCTGCATATTCTTCTATATGCTTGTGATATGTGGCATCACCACTGTAATAACAAAATAATTACTGCACAATTCTGAAAAACAGTACTTTTCTGAAAGCAAATTTGTGCTATGCATAGGCATATATCATACTGAAATAATATAGTGAAATATCCAGCTTGAGATTTTTAGGAAGTACACAGTCTGTAACTATTCTAAATAAATAAAACATGTAAATAGATAAAATAAGCTTCCTGGAAAGACAGCAGCCCAGTGTGCTGAAAGTGTGCTCCTTTTATACATTAGCAGAGCAGTTATGTGAAAATGTGCCAAGTCCTATACTCAAGTCACCATCAGCTGCTCATAAAATCAACACTTTCATGTTGGAATTCCAAAGGTCTAGTCAATTGCTGCCAAAAGTGCTGCTTTCTCTGTAGGGAA
>NW_015166506.1:171389-181774 GCF_001447785.1 Gekko japonicus
AGGGAAAGCAGTATTCATCTTGCAAACCAGTGTTGTTTAATATGCTTGAAACTTTGAGGCAACTCTCTGATTACTACTACTACTACCACCACCAACAACAACAACAATAATAATACCATCATCATTATCATTATTTCTTCAGTGCTAATATTTCCAGTTGGCCAACTGTATCAGTATTTTGCAGGAAACATAAACAGGAGTCTTGTGGCCTCTTTAACACTAACAAGTGTTTTCCTAGCATTAGCTTTTAAAGGGGAAAGTACATCATGAAATTTATGCTGGGGGGGGGAGCTTTGTTAAGAATTTAAGAAGAGTCTTGTTGGATCAGACCAGTGATCCATTCAGGCCAGCATCCTATTTCACACAGGGGCCAATGAGTTCCCCTGGGGTTCCAACAAGGCCTTCTTAACACTAGAGTTGAGATGTTTACTGTCTCTGAATGTGGAGGTCAGTTTTTAAGGTGCCCCAAGACCCCTGTCCATTTTTTCTCAGATGCCCTTCACCAGACAAAATAGGTGGATTCTGCGAGATAACACAAACCTCCCTAGATTCACTCACCGGTTGTGAAAATGGAGCAATGCAAGCCACCCACCCTCCTAACTGAAGGGTTGTTCATACCAGCTTGACCATCCCTGGATATCTTATCACTCATAATATATAAATGTCAGCTGCCTCCATTGACATGTGTATTGTCTGAAGCAATGCAGCAAGATGTAATGTGAAATGTACCTGTAATGTATGAAGTCTGATGGCTCTTTCAGCTGCAGTTCAGCATGGATGTTTCAGTCACTGAGCTAGGGTCAGGACATGCAAATTTTGCCACCCAACAAACACTTCAAGAAAAATTCTTTTGCCTCTTCTAAGCAAAAAAGGAAAATAAAATGCCAGAAAACCTCCTGCACATTCTGCATTCTTTCCCTCCTCTGCCGCCAAAGCATTTCCCTCCCCACATGGCTGCTGGATAAGGAGCAATGATGCTGGTGTACCAGACAGGACTGTCTGGAGATTAATAGATAGTCTGTTCACTGTTTTGTTCCTAATCTGTCAAGCACTCAAAAACATGTCCGGTGTGTAATTAAAACAAGACTCTCCAATGTGCTTGGAAATAATAGATTTCTCCCCAGGCCAGAGTCCAAATAAATGTGATACCTTTCATGATTAAAAACTTCCTAGATCAAACAGGGGCAAACTTCTTCAGCACTGAAGACCATGTTGGAACTATGGCACAACCATGATTGCTGTGCCTAATTTGCATGTAAAATAAGCATCATTCACATGTGGCAAATTATGACTATATTTATGTATAGTGTTCATTGTTCGTTGCATGTTTTGCATCATTAAAGAGATACTGAAACTTGTATTAGTAAAAAAAGAGCAAGAGTCCAGTAGCACCTTAGAGACTAATAAAATTTGTGGCAGGGTATGAGCTTTTGTGAGTCACTGCTTTATCTGAAGAAGTGAGCAGTCACTCACAAAAGCTCATACCCTGCCACAAATTTTGTTAATCTCTGCTACTGGTCTATTGGCCTTTTCTGCTGCTACGGACAGACTAACACAGCTACCCATCTTGGAATTTTATTGTTCTAGGAATATCTCCATATTTTAGCAACATTAGGGTTACTGGGCAATCCCCAATGATTTTTCTTCTTGTACTTCATAGACATGAGAGCCTTCTTTTCCCCTGCAGAGAAGGGGCCATAGTTTAGTGGCAGATGACATGTTTTGTCTGTAGCAGTCTCAGTTTCAATCCCACAAGACTGCCTTCTATCAAGCCAGACCATTAGTCCCTCCAGCTCAGTCTTGTCTAGTGTCAACTGGCAACATTCTCCTGTGTCTCAGGCCTAGAGAGGTCTTTCATTATTTCTCAACATTCTGTTCTCTGAAACCCTTTGCCTAGACATGCCAGGGTTTGAACTGAGGACCTTCTGCATGCAAAGCATTTGCTCTACTACTGAGGTACAGCTCTTCCCTCTCCATATAAATGATCTCAGGGAGCTGATGTTGAGAAGAGCTTTCTTGGTCTGAGAGCCAATGCTAGTCAAAACAGACCATACTGAAAAAGATGTATCCACGAAGCTGTAGTTATGGAATGGATCTGCGGGATCCAATCCCTTGTGTGATGTGGCTCTTAAGCAATCATTTGTATGTGCCTTCCCTTTATGAAAAATGTGAACTTTGCTTTCAAAACTGCTGAACAAGACTAGTCTGACCTCATCAGACCTCCGAAATAAAGCAGTGTCAACACTGATTAATATTTGGATGGAAGACCACCAAGGAAGTCCAGGTTGCTTGCTATACAGAGGAAATGGCAAACCATCTATGCTTGTCTCATGCCTTGTGAAATGCCTATGAGGTCACCATAAGTTGGCTGTGACTGGACAGCACTTTCCACGAAACAAAGCTCCCTCAGCCAGTGACAAAACACTTATCTGTCTATATGTGAGACTCTGGGTTGCAACTGAATCTTTCTTTGTGCACTGGCAAGTGGTGGACCTGTTTACGTTCTGGTGTTTATCCATTAACTCCACTTGTATCCCACCTCTGCCGCCAGTGGGGTTCCAATGCTGCTTACATCATTCTCCTCTCCATTTTGGCATGTTCTTTCATTCTCATGGGCCAGGACGTGAGAAGTCTAAGTTCTATCCACCTTCCTTCCATGGCATCTAATGGATTGGCTACCTATTTGCCAGGAACAGGACTGGCTGCTAGCTGCAGTAGCACCGGGGACTATTTGCACTGTTAGAGGTCAAGCTAGTCTTTTAGGTTATCTGACATATTAGTTTACTTGCTGCCTTGAACTCCAGCATTAGTCAATTGAAACAACCATACCAAGGTACTAGGCAGATCTGGCCTTTTCACCTTTAACCAGCCATGCAGTCTGGGAGTCTACAGCAGATTCTTAACAGGCCTATTTCCCCTTGACCAATCATTCTTACTGTTTAAACATTTGTTACCGTTTTATTGCTTCTTCTTGTTTCCGGCGCTTTTCGTTCTTTTCTTTCAAGTATGCCAGGTTTGTTTCATTCCTCATGCGATCGTTCTCTCGCGCAATGTCGGACGCATTCTGTATCACCAAGCCATCGTAGGCCTTCATGCCCATATCTTCAATATACTGGAGAAAAGTGCCCAAAGTAACTTCCTCCTGATTAGAATTCATCATCTTGTGGAATATAATAAACACAGCAAACACTTCCTGTGAGATGACAAAGGAGGAAGAAACAAGCCCAGGAAAATAAGTTGTTTTCAGCTTAATAGTTATTTTTTAAACTCAGTAAGGAAGAGCACATTGACAGTGGATTGAATTTATAGCAAGTGGAGCTCTTTTGTTACTCTTAGCACATTAAATGTCGTAAGACACCCTTTTTATGGTTTTATAGAAATATCAATGTATGGATCTTGGCTGCTGCCCAGTGATGTGTGCACATCTGATCCACACATGCACCCAAGTTTATTGGATTATCTTTATTCCAGCAGTTTCCCAAGCTAAATGCTTCAACCTCCGAACACTCCCTTGAGTGATAATCCATACAATAACTGGTGAAGTGTTCTACCTGCAGGAGGTTTAGGGCCAAACTACACTTTTGGGTTTTTAAAAACTTGAGTCCAGTTTCTATGGACATAACTCAGGTTCCCCACAGACACGAAGCAGCTGCAGGGAATGACTTTCTTAAAAGCAAAGGAGATCCTGTATGGACTTGGAATGCTACCCCAGGAGGTAATAGGGCTCCTGCCTTCCCCCCAAGACATTTTGGGGAGAGTTATTCGCCCATTTTGCTGGGGAGTGCTGGGAATGAGTTATTTCCCCATTTTCCACATAGAGCAGAAAAATGGGGAAATAACCCCCCTCCCAGCACCGTTCAATGAAAAGGGTTGGAGGGAAAGCAGGAACCTTTCTCCTCCCCTCTCCAACAGTGGTTTCCCAAGACAATTCGGGCTATCCCTTATTTTTAAAAAGCCATTCCCTGTAACTTCTGTTTGACTGAGAAGAACCTGAGTTAGGTCTGAGAAACCCAGACCCAGCTCATTAAAAATCCAGACATGTAGTTTGGCCCTTAAAGGGCTAAGGTGCTTGCACTAATAGTGTCCAAAGGAATAGAAATGTTTATTAACTTGAAATGGATCATTGATTGGTCCTGAGACTGTGAGTGCAGAGTATAGTTGAAAACTATAGCCCTATATTGCAATGGGAGCTGACAGAAGGTATATGAGCCAATTTTTTAACAAATTGGAAGGTATACAAGTTGTTTATAATAGGCCTGGGTATTTTTTCCTAGACTGAAAGTACTTGTGGTTTCCCCCAATGGGAAATATTTTATAGAGTTCCCCATAAGGCTAATACTTTCTAAAGGATGCTCTTTGAATCTTACAGCCTTATACAATTCAATTAAACTGAAGTACCTGGATTTAAGTCAATTGGGATTAAATCAACTAACATTCACATCCGTCTCTTTAACTGAGCTGTTTGGTCTCTTGGAACCAGTTTGGGGAAATGAGCTTTGGATGAACATCAGAGAGCCTGATGGTAAATAAATTAATAATATGCTGTTGACGGAGGCCATAAGTAAATACAATGAACATTCTGTAGCTACAAGGGTCCTTCAGAGCCACTTTGGTTCTTGAATATCTAAAATGTCAAAGTATCCACATCTCTAATAAAACATAATATGTGCATTTATATCACACACAGTATTCTCCATGCTTCTCAGCCATCTTTTCCCAAGTATTCCATAATCCTGAAGACTGGGCTGGTATTACCCTCTCCATATTACTGGACAGCTGAGACTGAAGGAATAACAATTTGCAAAAAACAACATTCATGACAGAGTTGATCTCTGTAGCAGGAATTCCTGGTTCACCACTTTCAGTGCAATCCTAAGCAGAGTTACACCCTTTGAAGGCAAAGTGAAGTCATGGCATTAATGCTTAGGATTTGCTTAGGCCTGCACTGTCAGTCTCTTTGCCACTGCACTGCACTAGCTCCCTCCAATATAATGGATGAGACAAAGTCGGCAATAATTTGATCATCGGTTTTATAATCGGAGGTTTCCTTATGTTGCTTTTGTGATTATTATTGGATATATTCAGTTTCTTAAAATATGTTAAATCTTCCTATATTTGGTCTTGTATCTCTTCTAAGAAAGTCCCCAATTCCGTTCCCAGCATCTCAAGTTAAAAGGAATGGGTGATGTGAAAGGCCCTGGGGACCCAGGGGAGCCAGTCAGAGGATTCAGAAATGACCTTGATAGACCAAGGGGCTGGCTCAGTATAAGGCAGAAACCAGAATAAAAAGATGGAACATTGCATGGCTTAATTACACTCTCTCTGCAGTTTGAATGATAATTTGGTGAAGGTCTGACCATTTCTGTATTCACTTAAGGCTATTAGGGTATTGTTTGGATTTTTTTAAGTATAAAGGTAAAGGTAAAGGTTTCCCTTGCTAAAGGTTTCTCTTGCTTGAAAGCCAGTCGAATCCGACTCTAGGGTTGCAGTGCTCATCTCCGTTTCAAAGCCGAAGAGCCAGCGCTGTCCGAAGACGTTTCCGTGGTCATGTGGCCGGCATGACTAAAAATCAAGGCGCACGGAACGCTGTTACCTTCCCACTGAAGTGGTACCTATTTATCTACTTGCAATTTCTTGCTTTCAAACTTTTTTTTTTTTAAGTATAGCACAGGACAAAATTCTTTTTATTTCCAGATCAGAACTTAGATGCAGTTGCAGGAAAGCATGAAGTATCTTACAGTGCAATCCTATGCAGAGTTACTCCAGTCTAAAGCCATTGAAATCAAAGAGCTTAGACTGGAGTAACTCTGCATAGGATTGCATTGATACAATCAGCCAATCCAATCATTTGTCAGCAGGGAAGAAATGACGCTCACTGGAGAATGCTTTATTTTTTGACGTTTGCTGTTCCTGCCAGTTTATTGTGAGGTCAAACAGTTCAGTGAATAATATTTTTCCCCTATGAGTGTTTCCATGACTAACTCCAATATCATTATAACAATTCATGTGCAATTTCTGTAAAAGTGAATAAATAATTTAGTGAGTTTGCAACCCGGCAATGAGGCAATCAAGCTTCTCTGCCTTTTAAAAATGTGCTTCTGATATGATGAACAACTTGTGGAATTCAAACGGAAATATCACCTAAGTAAAGTGAAAATGAATATAAATGAGACTCCACCTAATTCTTGGGCCACAATCCAACTAGGCCCATCCCCAGCTAGAGGAAAAAATAGGCACACACATGTAAATAGGTGTTGTATGTATGTTTTCTGACCTCAACCAACAATGTCCTCCTCTGCATGATGTGGGAACTGGGGGAGGGCTGATTTAGTGCCCTTCTCCTACTTGCCCTTCCACCAGGCAGATGGCTGGAGTTTTGTTGACATTAACACATGATGCTGGTTTATGCTGAGACAGGGCATTAGCCTATGTTCCTCCCCATTGTCTGCCCTGAATGACAGCAGCTGTCCATGGTCTCTGGCAGAGTAAGACCAGTTCTAACAGCTACTACCTGAGATGCTACGCACTGACATTGGGATGTTCACATAGCAAGCAGGTGTTCTAGCACTGGACTATGGTTCACCCGCTATGATGCCACCAGGGCTGTGACCTGCTATTTCACAAGTTTTCAAGTATGCCGAGGTGTTCAGTTCTGATCTAGCATGTGTATGATGTTACTGTATTTGTGGATACTCATTCAGTTCAGTGGCCGGGGAATCTCTTCACAAGCAGAGGGATATGACCCTCTTAGTTCTCCACTGAAGTAGTTGGGAAGAGCCTTTTTGGGATAGGAGTCCAGTATGCATCAGAGTTCATGAGTATACAAAGAGCCTCTGGGACCGGACTGCACTCTGTGAAGTGGCTGCCATCCTAACGATTGCCCAGGACGCTTCTCTGAGTGTGTAGATTCAGTGTACACATGCATATTGCAATAGATGAGCAACTCCCTGCAAATTTCCTGTTGATTTTTACAAGTGCAGGAAGAGGGGTTCCTATTTATTTTTGTCAATTTGTACTTTAAAATAAAAATCTCCCCAAAATATAGGAAGCCACTTCGGACAAACTGCTTGCCATATGCATTTGTTAAACTGCAAGCATTTAGCATCCTGCAATTTTCATGTGCAATTGCATTCATTTTAAAATCGGTGCTAAAGTGGAGGGGGGAATTAAAGACTGAAAATAGGATAGTTGTTATAATAGAGACCTTTCATATGTGATGTGAATGGCACATTTCCAACTGGTTTTAATGGCGACACATATTTTTAAGCACTGTTGGTTCTCTTTGCAGGTGGATGGAAGAATGCAAAGTTGAGAGCCACATGGTTCATGTGATACAATTCCAGACTCACAAGAACTGGAGCACACATGCCATTTCTGTCTTTTCTCTCACCTCTGCATGTTCACTTGCACATGCATTTCTGAATACAACAATTAGAGCAGCAAAGCACACTATCTTAACCATAGACATTAACCATCATTCCAGTATTAGTGTTCAAACTCTCCTTTCATAGTGTGCTTGGCTGCTTGAATTGTTCACAAGATGGTAAGCGCAAAGAGACCAGGCCACATCCCATTTCCAACAGACTGCTGACCACAGCACTGTTGTTAAAGACTTAATGGCATTGGTATATTTATAGTGGGGGGGGGGCGGCGGAGGGGGAGTTCCCCTCTGGAAAGTTTCTGCCTTTTATGGCTTCCAGAAGATAAATTATTTCTCTGATAGCCATATTGTCTATGATGCTCTCATAATATGTCTGGCTCCTGCCTTGTTAATTTTTAACCTTATTTTTTTAAAGGACATGTCTTCCAATTCCACATTTTGTTCCTCCTGGGAGTCAGGAATTAGACTTCTACAATTGATTGCCCTAGTTGTAAATGGAAACTATGTTCACCAATTTGAACAAGATACATCTTGAAAGCACTGAAAGCATAACAATAACTCCTTCTGAGGGATGAGAAATATCCTGAGTACCTCAGAGGACAAAGTTACTCTACGTCTGTCAAAGTGTACCTTTCTGCAAGCATTCTTTCAGAATGAAAGGGCTTTGAAATCCCTGTGAGTCTGGGATAGCCTGACAAAGGACGGGTCCCTCTTCCTGGCAACTCCTCAATGCCATGAGAATTCAAAGTACTGTTGGCTGTTTACTTGGGAATAAGAAGTCACTTTTGTTATGAAGCTCTATACATATGTGATTTGCTCCCAAATATGCAGTTTCTGAACATATGAGTAACATGTTACTTGATGCCTCTTCTACTTTTTATTATCAGGAGATTACAATTATCCCTACCCCACTGAAGAAAGCATTTTTCTTGAGAGTATGTTTCCCCTGCTCTTAAAGGTATGGGGGGGGGAATAAAATGGAGATATTTCGACTAAGTGAAACATATTTAAATGTTATGAAATATTAATGGGGTGGCATGTCTGATAAGTAACTAACACAGCTGTTAGGTTGATATCAATTAATATGTCAGAAAAATAGCAAGGAGTCTTTTAATAATTTAGTGCTGCTTTTACAAATGAAAACTCCAGGCACCACATGTTCTTATCATCAGCCATCCTAATGTGTACAAGAGCATAAAATAATTCCAAATGCATTATGGTATTATTTGGTTTAGCAGCCGTTTGAGTAATGTTTCTAAAACCAGACAAAGTTCCCAGTTAGGTATTTCTGGGTTGTAAATCATTCCATTTTCTGTACACATGCTTTCTGATAAACACTGTATTGCATTAGCATGCTTAGATATATTTTTTTAAAATGTACATACCAAAATTAAAGTCCTCAGAGGACCGCTAAGTGCAACAATTAAAGGTGACTTTTGTCTGTAAAAGCCCTTTCCTGTGGGTTATCTCAGTGCAGTCTGAAGGGATATTTCAGCACCATACAAAACAGATTTTGCAGATTGGCTCAGTTTTTTTCTTCTGTTAAAGTGCTTGAGATCTTCTTGGCAAAGATGTCCAGATTGTAGAATTCTACATCTCTAGTAGTCAGTGGTGTTTGTCGTATTAAAAAGAGAGATCTTCCCAGGATGGGATTAAATAGCCTTTTAAAGTTTGACTTTCAAAAATGTGGTGGGGCAAAGGACGGGAGCAAGCATTTTAAATCCACATGCAGAGAAAGGAGAGCCAAGGTACCAGGGGGGCACCAACAGTACCCTGCTTCGAAGTCCAACAGAAAAGAAACAGGAGGGTTTTTTTGTATCCACTTCACCACACAGAAGATTACAGCACCAACATATGCGATGATAACAAAGGTGGCAGAGGTGCCTCATTGGAGTGGACGCTGTGAAGACCAAAAGAAAGGAAAAGAAGGGATAGAACACATCCTATTCAAATGGCTTCTTGCAGCAGAAAAAGATGCTCTCTGTCTCTCTCATTGCCACCCAAACACTGAAGATCTGAAACAGTCTCCCTCTGTCTCGGTGTCTCTCCCTGTGACTACAGGCAGTCTTTCTCTCCCTCTCTCCCTCTCCCTCTCTGTTGATGCTGTTGTTGATTAATCAGGGATTCTCAAACAAAGAGCAAGCCTACCTTCGGCTATAAGCAGTAATCTGGTGCTCCTCTTTTTCTGCAATCCTTTTGCGTTCAGCAGCCAAGCGGCCAGCATTCTAGCACCTTGGACAGTTCCCACTCGCTTAGGCCCATGGGGGGGTGGCGAGAAAGAAGGCGAAGGGACAAGTGAAGAAATGACAAGAGACCGGAAAGCGGCAGCCTTCGACTTCAGCTTGCAGTCCCCAGGGGCGCAGCTGCTCATTAAAGCCTCCTATCTAGGCAACAGATTCTCTCTTTTATCTTCGATGCACTGAAGTCTGATTAGCAAAATAATCCAGTTTGCGGGTGGAGGGAGAGATCCGAACAAATATCACGGTATGCCTCATTCAGTCCCTCTAGGTAGGGCAGAATATGAAGCAACTCTCTCCCATTCTTCTTCTCCCACCACTGTTTCCCCCCCCTCCACAGAGAAGCGGGCAAGTTAACCTTTAGCCCATGTTACGACTCCAGGAAATGAGCAGCCACTTAGAGGGAACATCTAAGTCTCTGTTTGATACCTCATATTGATGTATCGTTTGCACTCACCCTCACTGTATAAGCTGTGCAAGGCTCACAATTACTGCTGACGCAGATTGGGCTCTGCTGCTCAGGGAAAGGTGGGAGGAGCTTTTTAACCTCATCAAAACAACCTCCCACCACCTGCTCCCACTGCATGAGAACAGACCTCCCCTGCCTGGCATGAATAACCATCTAATGTGTGATTTGTAAGGCAGAGATGTGTCGACCAGAGCATCAGTCCACAGCAGAAATAGCTGGAGTGCATCTATGCAGTTCTATCCTTGGAGCTGTAAAGTTCATCTCTTTGAAGTAATATTTAGTTTCTGTTTACTAATTC
>NW_015166506.1:181808-195514 GCF_001447785.1 Gekko japonicus
ATTTTGCATCTACTACAGAGCTTCTGCATGCACAATGAGGAGAGAGTAGGTACATGGTAGGATAGGAAATACCTACAGCTTCAGAGATGCAGGCAAGCAAGCCAAGTCATATTGAAGGGAAAGGCAAAAAAGCAAAGCATAACCAAATCAAAACAACTCTGAGCTACAGACTAATCCTGATCCAATCCACAGGGAAATTCCTAAACTATTTGCTGCTGCTGCAGCAACTACTACACACATTTATAGCTCACCCTCCTTCCAAGGATCTGTAGAAGGATGGGATCCCATTTCAAGAAGAAGAAGAGGAGGAGGAGGAGGAAGAGGAGGAGATTGGATTTATACCCCACCCTTCACTACCCAAAGGAGTCTCAGAGCGGCTTACAAACTCCTTTCCCTTTCCCTCCCCACAACAGACACCCTGTGAGGTAGGTGGGGCTGAGAAAGCTCTGACACACACTGCTCTTTTTCAAGAACAGCTGTGCCAGAGCTTGTGACTGACCCAAGGTTACATCAGCAGGTGCAAGTGAAGGAGTGGGGAATCAAATCCGGTTCTCCCAGATTAGAGTTCGCGCACTTAACCACTACACCAAACTGGCTCTCATTCTTACAACAACCCTCTGAGTGTTACTGGCTCAAAGTTACACAGTAAACTACATGAACCCAGGCCAACATTAACCCTCTGACCATTATGCTATTATCACTCTCAATATATGGTAGTTAGTGAGCCCCGGGGAGGGTGGCCATTTATTGAGCATTCCCAAAGGAGTTTTCTTAAGAGGCCAGACAACCCATCTTAGCTGAGCCAATACCCAGTAACTCAGGTGGGAGGGATATCTCACTGATCACTACCCTGATCCAGATACGGACCATTTATATACACAATGAAGTTTCCCAGATTGGAAAAGAAATTAAGTGGGCGAAACTTTGTTTGTGTGTGTACAAAGTCTTCACAAGTAGGTGTTGAATATTTGTTTTGTTCTTGGGCCACAAAGGTTGCCTACTCTTACACTATACCACCAAGTCATATTAAAGAAATAGCATAGAAGTATACCTTGAAAAGGGAACACTTTTCATTTTATGACCGTAGAAATGCAATGTTGTTATGCTACATTTTTTAAAAATTTCCTCCAAACCTAATCTAGATAAATATGACATTGTCTGCTTCTTGCTGTGAATGTATAATATCATTTATTTAATTGGAGGACAAAAAGAATACCCATTACACATTAAGCGCATTCCCCCATCTTTATTTTTATTAATGTCCTGACAGTCTTCTACCCTGGCAAGAAATCATACTTCCGGTTCCCAGGAGGTCATTTTCCCAAAAGCACTTCCCTGGGGGCACCTTCTTTGGGGGTGAGCTGTAACTCAGACCCCCATAAATCCAACCCTCACCAAATTTAGAGGGCAGGTAGAGGAGAGTCAGCCAGAGATCTTCCATGAGTTTAGAAGAAGAAGAAGAAGAAGAGATTGGATTTATACCCCGCCCTTCACTACCCAAAGGTGTCTCAGAGCGGCTTACAAACTCCTCCCCCTTCTCCTGCCCACAACAGACACCCTGTGAGGTGGGTGGGGCTGAGAGAGCTCTGACAGAAACTGCTCTTTTTCAAGAACAGCTCTTTAGTGTCTCTAGCATGCTAGGGGACCATTTTACCGTCTCACAAACCTCATAAACCAAACCAGTTTGTGAGGCTGCTAAAAGTTTGTGGCAGTTTGTGGTTCACGAACCAGGCGTGCCATAAACCATGAACTGAACTGCATTTTCCCAGTTTGTGCATTGGAATCATTCATGCAGCCCAATCCAGCAATTATAAATATACAGATCTGCTTTATACAGAATCCGATCACTTAGAATTTAATTATTTTCTTCATACAATACAGACCCAATTTTATTTATTTATTTATTTATTTATTATTTCGATTTATACCCTGCCCTCCCCGCAAGCGGCTTACAATGTACAAAATGCACAGAAGACAATCAATTTTACAGATACCATCGCTATGTTACCACCATTACCATCTGGCCCTGGGAAGAGAGAACGACAGTGTCACGTGGAACTGACAGCACTGATTGGATGTACCATCTTTGTGATGTCATCTTTATGGAAGATCAGTCTGGAACATCTAGGGCACTTAATTTGTTGTAACATTGTAGTAATGGTTTTATATGGTTTTAACTTGTTTTATGTGTTGGCTTATGCCTACTTGTGAGCCGCCCTGAACCCGCGTGGCGGGGAGGGCGGGCTATAAATTGAATTTATAAATAAATAAATAAAAAAGCAGATTTTACAATTACTACTTTCCATTAACAAACCAGTTCATAAGGCAGAGAAAGTGGCAACAGCTCTGCCCTTGATGAAACAGCCTCTCCCCAGGCAGCAGGTCCCCATTTAGCTCACCCTTGTCTCTTTTGACTAGTCACAACTCATTTGGGGTCTCAGGCAGAAGGAGGTCTTTCCCAATAATCCAATGCAATGCTGGGGATGAAACCTGGGACCTTGAGCATGTGAAGTTTCAGTTCTATCAAGAAGTCACAGCCCCTGCCAGATAGGAGATGGAGTAATCAAATCCATTAAACTGTAGATTATGGCCATGTTTTGTTCCTTTTGATTTCTTATTTATTTTAGAGGGGAGAGGTCAGGTGAATAGGGTATTTTTGAATATTCTGTAAACTTTGTAGGCACCCTTCACTGAACTGAAATGGAGAAGTCTGTAATCACAGCATGTATTACAATCTTGGTAATCTTAAAATATATAAATCTGGTAGTCTGGTAAAAGTTTCATGTTGGAAATGGCCTGGATCCCATCCTACCAATCCACTGGGTCAGACCTATCCTTTACCTCAGAAGTCTTCCTTCAGCTTAACTCTCTCTCTCACACACACACACACACAACATGTTTTTACGCTGCCTTTCCTCTTTGCTCAAGGCACCTTACAAGTAGTAATTAAAACATTTTCCCTGCAATGGAAGAGCCACAAGTCACAGAAGGGCCTCTTAAACTGAAGAGATTCTCTTTGGAGGAAGATTGGGTCCACACCAATATTTCCAGATAAATATCCATCTTTTGAACCTTTGTACTGTTTTTCTGCATTGCAAAAAGTTGCATATTATTTCTAAGGATGAGCAAATATCTCATTTAATTTATTTTTACTTTGATCAACAGTTTTGGTTCTCTGCTTTTGGCTGTTAGTTTTGTAAATATGTTTGTATTTTAGATTCATGTTGCATGGTTTGTATGCACAATTTGGTATTTATATGTACAACATAAACATTTGTATATATAACATATGTATAATGTATGGTGCTGAATTAATGATGTAACACAATGTTAAAATGCACATATTTTTATGGGGAAATTTGGGACAAAGAAGAACATGGTACAAAAATTGACAGTCACAGACTTGATCTGCAAATTTGAAACAGTGATTTTGGGCTGAAATGCACAATCATCAATTATTTCTGAAGGAATGAGAAGCAAATTCTTTGTAGAATTGGGGGGGGGGGGTTGAAAAGGGGAAGGGCATAAAAGGTTCCATAAACCTATATTTCCTAGGCTGAAATCCTAAAAACACTTTCCTACCCATTGAATGAAAATGGTACTTGCTTCCAAGTAGACCTGCTTATAATTGGTCCCTATACCCCCCCCAAATGAAGGCTAGTAAACTCTTTCTGTCTAAGCCTGTTCCACTAAGCATGCAGGTTCAAGAAGAACACATGTGGGGCATTGAGGGAGGAAGGGGAAACCCACCTAGCCGGCAAGATTAGCCAAATCAAACCTGGCAATTAATAAAGTGACAGATGTCACAGCCATATTGCCCTCACATCTGTGAGGCTCTGGTACAACCACCTGTCCACACAGTCCTGGCAATGGCAGCAATCATGCTGCCTTGCTTGTCTTTTTAAAATTTATTCAAAGGACACCACATTGAGGGTATTATTTCATATCCTCACTCTGATCTGACCTTAAGCATTATCATGCATTCAAATCTCACTGGCTATGGCATCAACAGGAAAACCAAATCAGAGTGAGGGCAAGGAGTCTCGTTTCCTGCCCTCACTCTGGCACTCTGTGAATACAAAACAGGAAAGTATGGCACTCAGCAGTAAAGAAGAGCAGGTGTTAATTGAACTACCAACTTTACTCCAGACCCTTAGCCCATCACCAAAATGCCCCCTCCAAGTCTATAGCCTATGAACAGGAGGGACATATCAGCTAGCTATAGTACTCAGGAAGTCAATGAAAGCTATAGATTATAATAGGTATCACTGTGTTTAATTTTCTTTATTTTGTATAACAAGATTTTTACCCTGCCTTTCTGCTCTCAGAGGGCCACCAGGGTGGCTAGCAAATTAAAATATACACTAAAATATCATCTTAAAAGCCATTGAAATCAGCACACAAATACATCATTAAAACAATGTAATGGGTGATTGGACCCTCTGATTCAACTTAAAATGCCATCTTATAGAAGCAGCAGAATCTCCAAAAATGACTTCAGTCAACAGAAGAGGAGGCCCCTTGTTGCTAATTGTCAGATACATTGAAATGTTAACACATATCGTACTTAGATTTTTATAAGCAGTCCAGCTGGACAGAGTGCAGTGCCTGGATTTATAGTTTTTCTTATGCTATTGGCATCAGTCTCCCATCCTATTCAGAACGCCGATCATGCTAAGCAAATTACATACCTCAGTGAAAACCCTAATGATGACACCATTGAGCAGCAGACAACAGAGCAGGATGCTCTGGAATGACAGGAGGAAACATGAGCCGCAACAATGGGGGAAAAAATTACATCCTGGGATCAGACTGAAAGAAGCTACCATCATTTGAACATGGAACCTCCTCTGCTATTTGCTTTTAAATATCTTTGTGTCTAGTTTCCTCCCAGATATTTCAGCCTCTTTCTCTTTCTTTTTCTAGAGCAGCTTATTAAGATACTGTGGCTGAAACAGTATTACTATAGATTGTATTATGTGCTTACAATTGCATTTTGCTAAATACAATTAGAATAGACCCAAAGCTTTTGGAAGGGTAGTAGATTTAGTCCTTCAAACCCAGTAATCTAACCAGTTAATTCATAACCTAGTTGGCAATATTAGCTTGAATTATGAGCGGACAAAGAATAAATGCTGACAAAAACCAGCCTTCTATTGCTGATGAAAAATGCTCTGTTTGCACAGTCTGCAGGGACATAGAGCCTGGGCATGGCTGAAGGCCTGGTCCTCTTGGCCTTGGTTCTCAGCCAGTGAACCTAAGGACTCCCAGGATGTTCACTGTACTTGAGGGGTGGAGCTCTTAATTAATTAATTAATTCAATGTACAGCACACCCTTCCCTGTATAACGGCTTAGAGTGGGTAACAACATTAATAAAACACTCCAGACAGTTAAAATATTGAAACAATTCAATAATACAACAATATAACAACAACTAATAGATGGTGTACAAAAGGGGCACAACCTAGCATAGGCGTAATCTTCGTGGGGGCGGCAGGGCTTCAGCCCCCGCCGAAATTTTCAGGAAGGTGCTCAGCCTCCCCCGGGAGCCACCCTTGCTCCTAGCAAAGCAATGTCTCTGGCCCAGCCCCAGCCCCCCCCCCCCGGAAATTGGAAAGTCTACACCCTTGCAACCTAGTGCTCCTTGTCCTGAGAGGGAAATAAATCCTAAAATTTGACTGATAAGAAGGAAAGGGGAGGGGAAAGAAGAAGAGAGGCCAGTCTAAGATGGAAAGGCTGTTGCTGCCCTCAACCATAGTCCTGGCAGAACAATTCTACAATACAGGCCCTGTGTAACTGCTGAAAAAGCCCAGATTCTGGTTGAGAACAGTCAGATACTCTTTGGGACAAGGATCACCAGTAGGTTGTTAATCAGTGGAGCATAACGCTCTTTGGGGGATTGTATAGGATCCTGCCCCCCAAGCCTGTCCAGGCATGAGAGGGAATCCTATACTTTTACAGTACATTTACAACAACCCAGAGAGGTAGACTACCCTCTCTGGATTTCAGAACAATAAGCCACCAGAATCTCTCAGTATTCTATAATCCCCTCCAGCTCAGAGCAGAGATTCATATCTGTCAGCTGGCATCTAGGGCTTAGCACCTCATTCCCAGAGATGTATACTTAATGCTCAATGGTAGCGTGTGGCCAGGTAGGCACAGGAAATAGACTTGGAATCCCAGCTACAACATCAGAGACCATTTAGAAACAAGAATAAGTTTTTATTCAGGACAGAATTTAGCAACAGACTATAGAGTTTATAAAATAACAAGCCTAAGGCGGTTTGCCTTAACTACACATTAGAGATATGCATAATTACCAGTACAGTGTCCATGTTCCAAAAGTGTCCAGGATACAGTCCAGTTAGGTGCCAAGGGATTTTTAGGAATAATCCCATCTTTGCCCTCCATGTGCTCTAAGGCACAAAGCAGTCCTTTGTCTCTTCCAGAGAGCACATGTCCAGGTACAATAAACAGGCAACAACAGGAGACCAACAAGCAAGAGCAGAACAAGAGCAAGGGACAGAGAGAGTCTCTCTCCCAAGGGACCAGACAATTAAACCCCAATCTAATCATGACTAGCTGTGGCCATCAGCCAATCAGGAGTAGCAGAGTGTGTGGCCAATTTTTTGGTTGTCATGGGTACAAGTGGGGATAGGCTGGAAGTTTGGAAACCAGGCCTGCAGTCACATGGCCCCCAACTCCAGCTTCTCCATCGGCTACGTGAGCTTCTGCATGTAGGCCTAGCTTCCAGCATGGAAGTGTGAAGAATGTGGGTTTATGGCATGCAATTGAGGCCATGGGGCCTACCATTTGGCTTGTAACAGGAAATAAGGCACAGCCTGTTACCAAAAGACAGAACAGGAGAATGCAGGAGACATTTAGAAATCAATATTTCTACTTAGGGATGTACCAGGAAAGGCGGTCCTGCAAGTATGCTGGTCCCAGACTGTTTAGGGCTTTAAAGGTTAATACCAAAACCTTGAACCTGATCCAGCATTCAACCCAGAGCTGGTGCATCTCGTGGAGCACCAGTTGGATATGGGCTCTGAAAGAAGTTCCTGTAAGAACACACGCAGCTGCATTCTGGACCAGCTGTAGTTTCTGCATCAGTCTCAAGAGTGGCTCTGCATAGAGTGTGTTACAGTAATCTAATCTGGAGATGACCATTGCATGGATCACTGTGGCTAAGTCAGAGGAAGACAGGAAGGGAACCAGTTGCTTAACCTGGTGCATGTGAAAAAATGCCAGTTTAACTACATCTGTGACCTGGGCCTCCATTGAAAGGGAGGCATCCAAAATCATACCCAGACTTCTGATGGTCAGCACTGGTGTTATAAAGGCACACCATCAAGAGCTGGGAGTTAGCCCTCTAACCCTGATTCTCTCCAACCCAGCCACAGGACCTCCGCCTTAGACGGATTTAATTTCAGCTGGCTCTGTTTTAGCCAACCAGCCACAGCCTCCAATCCCTCAGCCATAATATCTGGAGCAGCATTTAGCCGGCCACTCATCAACCGATCTGCATACTGGTGACACCCTAGCCTGAAGCTCTGCACCAGCTGGGTGAGGGGGCACATAAAGTTGTTAAATAACATTTTTTAAAATGTTTTTCAGTTGGCATTTTGTATATTCAAGTTGTTAAAACTGGTATTTTGTAAGCTCCTTTGGGCTCCCATTGAGGAGAAAAAGCTAGATCAAAATGCCCCAAATGAATAAATAAATTTGGCTGATGCAATGGTAACAGAGAAAAAGGTCTGTCAATTGCACCTGAGAGCTCAACATTCCCGTCCCCCAGAAGAGTGTATCAGAACAGTCGTTCCTGACATCCCCCAAACCCTCTAAAGTGGTAGGATCCATTTGTCTCAAGAGAAGAAGAAGAGGAGATTGGATTTATACCCCACCCTTCACTACCCAAAGGTGTCTCAGAGAGGCTTACAAACTCCTTTCCCCTCCCCACAACAGACACCCTGTGAGGTCGGTGGAGCTGAGAGAGCTGTGACAGAAACTGCTCTTTTTTCCCCAAGAATAGCTCTGACAGAACTATGGCTTGCCCAAGGTCATCCCGCAGCTGTGAGTGGAAGAGTGGGGAATCAAACCTGTTTTTCCCAGATTAGAGTCTGTGCTCTTAACCACTATACCAAACAGACCATCCTCATGGGTCCCCCAGTCTTCTGGGAAGAGGGTGTCACAACCAACTGTGTCCAACAGATAATAATCTGACTGTGACACAGGCCTCATATCAAACCCTCTTTATCAAATCACTAGCAACTTATTCAATATATTAAAAAGTAAATCCTTTTTTGCTTTGGTTTAAAATAGCTTGTTTTAACCAAAGTAAGATGAATCTAAATAGTGTCCATAAATCTTTAAGTAGGAACAATTAATTTTTGTAGTGAGCTAAGTCCAATCCTATCAACTCTGCATATGAAGTTTTTTTAAATTTTTTAATTGCTTTTCTAAACTACACACCTATAGGGTTTTGGGATGGGAACAAACTAAAACTACGAGTAGCAAGAGATTGTTAATACAATTGTTTAATTGTAAGTTCCATTATTTTACTTATTTCCTTCCTCTACGTTTCTTTTCAAAGTCCTTTTTATTTTTTGGGTGCTTAGGAGCCGTAGCCCCTAGTTCTGCTTCAAAGTCTAAGGATTCAGCCGACGAAGAGTTGGTAGAACTTTTCTCAGTTTTGTCTTCTTCTTTTTCTGCATCCTTGTCGTCCTCCAGTTTCTCAGATCCATCTTTATCTTATTGTTGGTGCTCAAGAAATTTTTTCGCTTTGAAGACAGAGTCTATTTTTTCTTTTTTGCCATTGAAGTTGAAAGTAAGCCCTTCTGGGGTTAACCATCTGTATGGGGTGTTGTGTTTTTGAAGAAACCGTGCCAGGTCTCTGTACTGTCTTCTTCTTTTTCTGAACTCAAATGGAATGTCTTTTAAATTTTTAGTTTGTTCTCCTTGGATTTTCAAAACAGTTCCGCTTGTTGCTTTCAGGATTAAGTCTCTTATTGACCGTTTTGAGAATTTAACAAATATTTCCCCGGGCAGCTTATTTTTCTTTATATATTCTGGATATGTACGGTATACTATATCCATGTTGCTTTGTATAGCTTCTGCTGTTAAGCCTACCATGGGGGCCAGTTTTTTGCTTAAAATCTCTTTCAGGTTTTCACCTTTCTGCTCAGAAATGTTCTGAAATCTCAGGACATATGCTGATTTTTCCATTTGGAGGGATAGCAATTGGTGAGTCTCAGAGATTTTATCTTTTTCCACCACCTCCAGTCTTTGTTCAAACTTTTTGGACTTAAGATCAACTTTTTTCAGCTTCTTATTTATCTTCTCTGTTTTTGCTGAAGTATCTTGAAGCTCCTTGTACATTATCTCCATTTTTGGGTTGAGAGTGGTCATCTGGTCCACTAGAGGGCGCAGGGCTGCAGCAATCATTTTGGGGGAGTCTGTGGCTGTTTCCGGTTTGCTAACTGGATTCAATGAGCTGGCTGCTTCTGTAAGTTTCGCTTTCGCCACCATTTTTTCTGCCCGCTGCGTCATTGTTTTTACTTAGTAGGAAGTTTTTAAAAGTCTCTTAAGGCCTCTTTAAGTCTGGAAATATCGCTTTGTTACTAATATGCACCTCACTCCGTCACCATTTGCTCTTTTCAAGCCGCCCTCGCCTCCCGCTTTAACTCAGTCTGTTTGGGATGGGGATTCCCCGCCCCCCCCCCCCCCCCCCCCCCCCGCCGCTTGTTTGGGGCTTCAGGTTGGCTTTACTACCAGCAATCAAGTGGAGACTTGATAAATCGTAAGTTTACTCCCATTCTTACTTGCGTTCATTTCTGTGGTAGGGAAGATCAGCAGGGTCTCTTGCGCACTCGGTCCAGTGTGCGCCTCTCGGTACCATTGCTGGCTCCGTGCCGCGAGGACCTATTGGGGTAAAAAGCGCATCCCTTGGTATTCCACCTTGGGAGAGGCACCTCTCGTGTCCCAGGCTGCAACCCTCCTACAAAGGGTTGCAAGAGTTCAAGATCAACTTGGGCCCCTCCCCATCGGCACGTTTGCGGGCCACTCACATCAGAGCAACGATGAAGCGCACCCACTTGCAAGTCGCCAAAAACTGGAACAAACTAACTCTGCATATGAATCCTGTAGTCAACTGCTGGCTCCTTATTTGTCTGGGTCAGACCTTGCCACATTGATCCATGCAATGGTCACCTCCAGATTGGACTACTGCAATTTGCTCTATGTAGGGGTGCCTTTTTAAATGCTTCCAGAGACTGCAAGTGGTCCAGAATGCAGCTGTCAGGTTGCTGACTGGAACATCATGGTCGGCTCACATTATTCCAATTCTGCAGCAGCTGCATTAGCTACCAATTAGTCTCTGGATCCAATTCAAGGTGTTGGTGCTAACCTTTAAAACAATGGTCTGGGACCCTCATATCTACAGGACTACCTCTCCTGTTACAACCCTCTGCACTCCCTTCAGTCCATCCTCTAGGGCAGTGGTGGCGAACCTATGGCACGGGTGCCAGAGGTGGCACTCAGAGCCCTCTCTGTGGGCACGCGTGCCATTGCCCCAGCCAGGCCCAGACCATCATTAAAGTGTCAAATTCTCTGCCAAATAATTTTAAGTAAATGAAAGCTTTTGGGATTGCTTTCCTTACTTTGTTTGGATCATCTTAAGTTAATGTATGAGTTGTTTTTTCTAAAGTAAAAGCTCAGCATTCAGGTTAAATTGCCGTGTTGGCACTTTGCAATAAATAAGTGGGTTTTGGGTCGCAGTTTGGGCACTCGGACTCTAAAAGGTTCGCCATCACTGCTCTAGGGGCTGCTTGCAGGTGCCTGGCCCCAGGATGGTTCAGTTAGCTGTCACCAGGGGAAGGGCCTTTTCAGATGTGGCCCCCTACCCTATGGAATGCACTCTTGAATTACACCCATGCCCTGCAAGACTTGGGCTCCAATCACATGTAGAAGTTGCTGCGGGATACTTACGGATGCCAGGCGGATCTTAAGGGTGCAATCAAATGGGCATATCTGGCAGGCGTTGCACACCTTTTGCCAGCCCGTCACGTCCGGCCGAAGATCCGCAGTTAAAAGCTACCGGTGAAAGTGCAGTAGCTAACGCTTACGACGGGCTGCAGATGGACATCCTCCATCTGATCACTCCAGCAGCTCCTCTCACTGTGTTGAGGTGCGCCGGAAACGCGCTCTGACGAACTGAAACCCGATTCCCATCTGATCACGTCCAGGCAGGTCAAAGTGCACTGCCGCAAACAGCCACGCCCCCCCCCACATTTCCCGACAAGTGTGTACGGGACGTTGCTTAGTTTCCACAGGGCATGCAAGACCAAATTGTTTAGGTTGGCCTTCGGAGGGTAACCTGTAATGTTTGGGCTGTTTGTATTAGTGGTACAGCAATAGCCACACATTTTGATAGTTCAGTATTTTAATGTGAAAATGTTATATTTGTTATTTGGTTTTATGTCATTTTTACCTTATTGGTTTTAGTATTGTAAGTTACTTTGGGTGAGCAGTGATTAAAAAATCTAATAAATAGAGCTTTTTGTCTACTATTGAATGTCCAAAGATATTGAAATATTTCCATACTGGTTTCCAAGTGTTTCCAGTTGTTGATACATGTTTCCCTTTTCCTCAGAGATGTCCCCTTTGGCCCACAAAAATGGCAGAAGGGCATTGCTGGCACGTGATAGCATACATAACATTAGGCAGAGTATGTAAAGATGAATGAGCCCTTGATCACATGGCTGGTGTTACTGGGTCTGTGGTAGAGTCACTAGAATTGATATGGAAACAGAACCGGAACCAGGTTCAGAGTAGCCAGAGCGATCCCCTCTATTTGTATTTCCATTGCTGCTAGCAAGTAGTTGTTTGCCTGTAAAAAAAAGGATTGGCGACCCTCACCCAGGCCTGTGAGAGGGAAGTTGTGAGCTATGGTATTCAGCTGTTTTCCCTGCTTACCCTGTCCTGTAGAAGGTGACTCTTGGCTATTTCTCTAGCCATCTAAATCTGCAGCTTCATTTCTCTAGGTGGGCCCTGTAATTTTAGAAATGATTGCAGTAAATCCTGCAGGTGTTCCTCCCTGTCTGAAGCACTGGTGCATATGCAGTTTCATCTCAGGGCTTGGCTGTAGACAGTGGCTTGTGCGATTCATGTAAGCACAGCCAAGGGCTCTCTTTTAAGTTGGCAAGCTTGCAAAAAAAAAAATCACTCAAGGCCATTATTGAACAAAATAGCCAAGGGAAAAACCATAAGACTCATATAATGAATAAAACTGATCAATGCTAACTTGTGGTCAAGTCTCATGACATCATCATGACCACAACTTGTCATGAAACCCATCAAGTTGAATTAGAGAAATCCAGTAAAAGCTTCCAAGACAGCTGGACGTAGAATGTTCAGAGGATTCTAAAATGCAAACATTAGAAATGCTCTTTCTGCTTCTGTTCTACTCTCATTCATTGAGACTACCTGTCATCCAAGTAGTAAGCTGAGGGAGTCCCACAAATAACTGCTTATTGTTATACATGAGGGGGGAATCAGAACTGCAATACATACAGCTGTCTCCACACCATAAACTCAATCCACAGTACAGTTCAGGAAAAGCACTTGGAAGTTTAACAGATAATGGCCCTGGTCACACGGGAGGATTTGCCCTGCGAAATGGACGGGTTGACGATAGATTAAACCGGCGCAATCAGATGCCAACATCTGGCAAGCATCGCGCCCCCACCCCCAACCCGTTCCTTCCGACCAAAAATGCGGATTTAAAAGATACCTGCAAAACACTAGTACCTACTTGGAAACGCGCAGCATGAGCGGGTGTGTGATCACCGACGCACCCGTATCCCGTGGTATGCAAGTCCCTGCCACACTGCACATGCGCACAACTGTGCAGCTGCCTCGCCTCGCCCCATCGCTACCCCCTCGGCATGTGATCGTGCCGGGGAGCAAATGCGGCACAGCTCGTGGGAACTGTCTGATCCCGATGCCGAACTTCAATTTGCTGCGGCTCTAAAAAGCCGCACTTCTGCTGCGGCTTTTCCCGCTAGTGTGACCGGGGCCAATCACTTGCTAATTAATGTGAAATAAGGGCTGATGCAAACAGGCAGCAATCTCTTTAAGGCAACTATGGAAAGCGGCCTTTGTGCCATTACCTTTGAAGCAGACAAAGACAGCAGCCTGCTTACGTATGCTTGCATTAAAATATGGAGAGCTAGACTATATTCCTTCAGAGGTCACCCCTTAGCCCTTTGCCCTCCCACCAGGGCTGGGTCTTTTAGCTTCGATAAAGCAGCCTTCAGTTCGAATCTCGGGCCAGGATGCCAGCTCTGGGTTGGGAAATACCTGGAGATTTGAGGGGTGGAGCCTGAGGAGGGTGGGGTTTGGGGCAAAATGCCAAAGTGTCCAAGTTCCAAAGTGGTCATTTTCTCCAAGTGAACTGATTTTTGTCACCTGGAGATCAATTGTAATACCTGGAAATCTCCATCCACCACCTGGAGGTTGGCAACCCTTGTCTCAGTGTCACTTCTTAGGTTGCTTTTAAAGCACACCTGGATATTTTATGGGTTTCTATACTGCCTTAACTCCCAAACAGGGTCCCCAACATGCTGAACATCAAGTATTAAAACATTTCAAAATTAAAAACATTGAAAAGAAAGTATATCTATATCTATATCTATATATATATATA
>NW_015166506.1:196196-201424 GCF_001447785.1 Gekko japonicus
TGTCTGTCAGGTGCAGCCCCACCTCCACCGTGGCTTCTAATACTTCTCCCCCTCCTACACTGGACAGGCAACTGCCTGTCAGGTGTAGGAGAGGAGGTGGGATGCTTACAGTCACCGGGGAGGTTTGCTCAGCAGGATTGCCTTAGCTCTGCTGCTGGCCCAGCCTCCCTGATGCCTTTAAATACAATCCCCCCCAACACCAGATAGGTGGGTGTCTGTCAGGTGTAGGAGCAGGGCCAGGATATGAATGTTTATGGGGAGATAGTAAAGGACATTTCTAGGAGCCAATTTTGATGCGTGCCTCCCTCATGAACCTGAAGAAATGTCCACCACATCACCACTTCCTCACACCAACTCCCCCTCACACCTCTCACCTCTTACTGCCCCCAAGAAAGCTCCTGGCAAACGTCGAGCCAGATAACCAATGCTACAAGGAGGAGGCAACTTAGGAATGCGCCAAAGACATTTGCACATAGTGCTCCTGCAGTGCACTGAGCTGCACAGGCCAAGTACCAGCAAGAGCACTCTGAGGTGCTCAGAATAACACAGTCTCCATATGAGCAAAACAATCCAGGAACACAAGTAGAGAGGCCATCACTTTCATGGAAGGTAGCAGGAGTTGATTTAACAGACGACTGCTTCTTAAATGGACAGTTCTATGTGGCCAGCTCCAGAGTGAGCTCATCAAGCAGCCTGGTGATCCTAGCACCTTAGGGCAGAGCCACCAATGTGGTCTAGAGAGAGGTCCTTCAGTATAGAGGGGGGAAAGTACATCTGTCTCACTTCATTTCTTACACTACAATCTTCTCTGTTAGAATTCCTATAACAAATGTCACATTTCAATTTTCACATCATCAGTATTATAACTGGATTTACGGAACTTAAATACCATAGTCAAGCATGGGTAGCAGGCTAGTATACAATACTAGTGCTTCCTGGGCCCCTGAAGGAAAAATGCCCTCTCTTCCCATTTGCACTTCTGTTGACCTCAAAATAAAGGTGGGGGTTACCACATCCAGCATCTCTACACCCACTTTCTCATAGATAGATGTAGATATGTAATATAGATAGGTAGATGGATATAAATATCTATATATAGATCATGTAAATAACAGCATTCAAGCACTTTTTCACATACTTTTCTCGATGCTTATCTTGTAACAAAGTGGTTTGCATGAGTTGATTAGAGCTGTTGTGCAGAGTTCCTGTGTCTTTAGAAATCAGTTCATGGGGAGGGTGGATAGTTTTATCTAATACACATGCACATGGATACTAAGACACGGTGTAGTGCACAATCTACCATTTTTATTCTGGGGAGATTTGTTTGGAAGGAAACTTATGACTTTTTCTTCCTTATTGAATCTAAGATAATGTATTTTATTGGCTTTTAAAACAGTACAAAAGAGAGTAATGATAGAAATATACCATGGGTGCTTTTCAGCCAGTTGTGAGGGGTTCCTGTTTTCATTTGTGAAATGTCTATAAAATCTCCCAAACTCTGTTCCCTACTAGTTCTTTTATGTGCCTTTTAAAATCCTAAACTGTACCCCATATAAAACTTGAGGTTTTTACTGCCCCGTTCTGGACATTTTACTACAAATGGTGCTACTGGAGTCACCATATGATGTAGAAACATTAACCTGTATTTACCATTTTAATTTTTCAGGAAATGTCACTGAGGTTTTCCCCACCTTTAAAGTAGATTAGATTAAAAGATTCTGGCAGCTTCCCAAGCTTTTTAATTACTGAATGGTATGTTCAAAATGAAAATGTTCTGCTTTAACTAAGTGCTCCTAGAACCTGTCAACTCTTGGCTTTAATCTACTGAAGTTTGTAAAAGCTACAATTCTGCACTAAGTGCTAAATCTAAATCCATAAGTAATAATATTACTACATGAGAACGAATGCTGACTTTTAACCACGGTGACACCTTTAATTCTTTTTACCATGGTTACTTGAAAGTAAGTTCTATTTCATTGATACTTATATCCATGTATATATGTAGCACAACCCTTTGCATGTTTTGCAGTTAGTCCCACTGAGTCACAACTAAACATGTACAGGATTGTCTTCAGCAAAACAGTAAGGGCAATGTCGAAACATAACACCTGCCCATATCGCTGGTTATGCAATTCAATGCTTAGCCAAAATGTAGAGAGCAATCATAGTGAACACCCTTTTCCAACACATGGACATCACCAGATGGGCAACACCGAAATCAGATTGACTATATCATTTGCATCAACGATGGAGAAGCTCTATACAGTCAGTAAAAACAAGACCTGGAGCTGACTGTGGCTCAGATCATGAGCTACTCATTGCAAAATTCAGACTTAAACTGAAGAAAGTTGGGAAAACCACTAGGCCATTCAGGTTTCACCTAGCTCAGATCCCTGATGAATATACAGTGGAGGTGAAGAATAGGTTTAAGGGTCTAGATTTGATAGCTAGAGTGCCTGAAGAACTATGGACGGAGGTTCCTGACATTGTACAGGAGGCAGCAATCACCACCATCCCAAAGAAAAAGAAATGCAAGAAAGCAAAGTGGCAGTCTGATGAGTCTTTACAATTAGCTGAGGAAAGAAGGAAAGCAAAAGGCAAAGGTGATAAGGAAAGATTTACCCAACTGAATGCAGATTTCCAGAGAACAGCAAGGAGAGATAAGGAGGCTTTCCTGAATAAACAATGCAAAGTAATAGAGGAAAACAATAGAATGGGAAGGACTAGAGATCTCTTCAAGAAAATTGGAGAAAGCAAGGGAACGTTCCATGCAAAGCTGGCCATGATAAAGGACAAAAATGGGAGGAACCTAACAGAAGCAAAAGAGATCAGGAAAAGATGGCAAGAATACACAGAAGAACTATACAAGAAAGACCTCGATGTCCTTGACAACCACGACGGTATAATCACTGACCTCGAGCCAGACATCCTGGAATGTGAAGTTAAATGGGCCTTAGAAAGCATTACTAACAACAAAGCTAGTGGAGGTGATGGTATCCCAGCTGAGCTATTCAAAGTCTTAGAAGAGGATGCTGTTAAAGTTCTGCACTCCATTTGCCAGCAAATTTGGAAAACGCAACAGTGGCCACAGGATTGGAAAAGATCAGTATACATTCCAATCCCAAAGAAGGGCAATGCCAAGGAATGTTCAAACTATCGCACAATTGCACTCATATCACACGCTAGCAAGGTCATGCTCAAGATCCTACAAGCTAGGCTTCAACAGTACGTGGATAGAGAACTACCAGAAGTACAAGCTGGGTTTCGAAGAGGTAGAGGAACGAGAGATCATATTGCCAACATTCGCTGGATTATGGAGAAAGCAAGAGAGTACCAGAAAAATATCTACTTCTGCTTCATTGACTATGCTAAAGCCTTTGACTGTGTGGATCACAACAAACTATGGCAGGTCCTTAAAGAGATGGGAGTACCAGACCACCTCACATGTCTCTTGAGAAACCTGTATAAGGGCCAAGAAGCGACAGTTAGAACCGGATACGGAACAACTGATTGGTTCAGCATAGGAAAAGGAGTACGACAAGGATGTATACTGTCACCTTGCTTATTTAATATATATGCAGAGTACATCATGCGAAATGCTGGCCTGGATGAATCACAAGCGGGAATTAAGATTGCTGGGGAAAAGATCAACAACCTCAGATATGCAGATGATACCACTCTAATGGCTGAAAGTGAAAAGGATCTAAAGAGCCTCTTGCTCAGAGTAAAAGAGGAGAGCGCAAAAGTGGGCTTGAAGCTCAACATCAAAAAAACTAAGATCATGGCATCCGGCCCCATCACTCCTTGGCAAATAGAAGGGGAAGCTGTGGAAGTAGTGACAGACTTCACGTTCCTGGGATCCCAGATCACCGCAGACTGTGACTGCAGCCATGAAATTAAAAGACGCCTGCTCCTTGGGAGGAAAGCGATGGCGAACCTAAACAGCATGATAAAAAGTAGAGACATCACCCTGCCAACAAAAGTCCGCATGGTCAAAGCAATGGTATTCCCAGTAGTCATGTATGGCTGCGAGAGCTGGACTATAAGGAAGGCCGAGCGCCGAAGAATAGATTCTTTTGAACTATGGTGCTGGAGAAGACTCTTGAGAGTCCCTTGGACATGTTCCTGGGATCCAAGATCACTGCAGATGATGACTGCAGCCATGAAATTAAAAGATGCCTCATCCTTGGGAGGAAAGCGATGGCAAACCTAGACAGCATAATAAAAAGTAGAGACATCACCCTGCCAATAAAAGTCTGTATGGTCAAAGGAATGGTTTTCCCAGTAGTAATGTATGGCTGCAAGAGTTGGACTATAAGGAAGGCCAAGCGCCGAAGAATAGATTCTTTTGAATTATGGTGCTGGAGAAGACTCTTGAGAGTCTCTTGGACTTCAAGGAGATCAAATCAGTCAATCCTAAAAGAAATCAACCCTGACTGTTCCCTGTAAGGTCAGATACTGAAGATGAAGCTCAAATACTTTGTCTACCAAATGAGAAGGGAGTCCTCACTGGAGAAGACCCTGATGCGTGGAAAGGTTGAAGGTCAAAGAAGAAGGGGACGGCAAAGGATGAGATGGTGAGACAGTGGTATCGAGGCGATGAACATGAAATTAAGCAAGCTCCGGAGCACGACGGAAGACAGGAGGGCCTGGCATGATGTGGTCCATGCGGTCGCAAAGAGTCAGACTCGGTTGTGCAACTAAACAACAACAACAAAGAGAGTAGTGCTGAGAAACAGGATTTTAAAAAAAAATTGTTCAGGTTTCTAAACAAAGTAAGGTCAATTATAGTAATCTAGTTTATGTTGAATTTTGCACAACAACATGTACAAGCCATTGTCTGGCTTGTGCAATCTTCAGAGGCCTTTGGGAATGATCATGTTATTCAAGTAAGAAGAAAGAAAATACCACATAACCCTGTCAAAATATCTACTATCAATACTCCATTTGTTTAATTTATCATAAGATCACAACATTCAAGTAAGCATCACCATATGTCTCTATCTAGATCTGTTTGGAGCTAGGGACTCACTGGAGGACCAGTTTCAACTTCAGGTTGATAAATTTCAAGAAGATCTATCAAAAACAATATTTGGAGTGGCCTATCAGACTGGGCGAGGAGGGCATTCACTGACTGCATTTTGGAAGGCATGTAAGACAGTATTATTCCTTCCTTCCTTCCTTCCTTCCTTCCTTCCTTCCTTCCTTCCTTCCTTCCTTCCTTCCTT